>NC_045957.1:195000-469564 GCF_010909765.2 Amblyraja radiata | reverse complement strand
GACAGCTATCTGCAGAGCCAAAAGAGATGGGGGAGCTATTGAACAATTTATTTTCTTCGGTATTCACCAAGGAGAAGGATATTGAATTATGTGAGGTAAGGGAAACAAGTAGAGTAGCTATGGAAACTATGAGATTCAAAGAAAAAGAAGTACTGACACTTTTGAAAAATATAAAAGTGGACAAGGCTCCAGGTTCAGACAGGATATTCCCTAGGACATCGAGGGAAGTTAGTGTAGAAATAGCAGGCGCTATGACAGAAATATTTCAAATGTCAATAGAAACGGGAATAGAGCTGGAGGATTGGCGTACTGCGCATGTTGTTCCATTGTTTAAAAAGGGGGTTCTAAGAGTAAACCTAGCAATTATAGACCTGCTAGTTTGACTTCAATGGTGGGCAAATTAATGGAAAGGATACTTAGAGATAATATATATAAGCATCTGGATAAACAGGGTCTGATTAGGAACAGTCAACATGGATTTGTGCCTGGAAGGTCATGTTTGACTAATCTTCATGAATTTTTTGAAGAGGTTACTAGGGAAATTGATGAGGGTAAAGCAGTGGATGTTGTCTATATGGACTTTAGTAAGGCCTTTGAAAAGGTTCCTCATGGAAGGTTGGTTAAGAAGGTTCAATTGATGGGTATTAATACAGGAGTAGCAAGATGGATTCAACAGTGGCTGCATGGGAGATGCCAGAGAGTAATGGTGGATGGTTGTTTGTCAGGTTGGAGGCCAGTGACTAGTGGGGTGCCTCAGGGATCTGTGTTGGGTCCACTGTTGTTTGTCATGTACATCGATGATCTGGATGATGGTGTGGTAAATTGGATTATTAAGTATGCAGATGATGCTAAGATAGGTGGTGTTGTGGATAAAGAAGCAGATTTAGGTCATTTGGAAGAATGGGCTGAAAGATGGCAGATGGAGTTTAATGCTGATAAGTGTGAGGTGCTACATCTTGGCAGGACAAATCAAAATAGGACGTACATGGTAAATGGCAGCGAATTGAGGAATGCAGTTGAACAGAGGGATCTAGCAATAGCTGTGCATAGTTCCCTGAAGGTGGAATCTCATGTAGATAGGGTGGTAAAGAAAGCGTTTGGTGTGCTGGCCTTTATAAATCAGAGCTTTGAGTATAGAAGTTGGGATGTAATGTTAAAATTGTATAAGGCATTAGTGAGACCAATTCTGGAGTATGGTGTACAATTTTGGACGCCCAATTATAGGAAGGATGTCAACAAAATAGAGAGCGTACAGAGGAGATTTACTGGAATGTTGCCTGGGTTTCAGCAACTAAGTTACATGGAAAGGTTGAATAAGTTAGGTCTTTATTCTTTGGAGCACAGAAGGTTAAGGGGGGACTTGATAGAGGTCTTTAAAATGATGAGAGGGATAGACAGAGTTGACGTGGATAAGCTTTTCCCATTGAGAATAGTGAAGATTCAAACAAGAGGACATGAATTCAGAATTAAGGGACAGTTTATGGGTAACATGAGGGGGAACTTCTTTACTCAGAGAGTGGTGGCTGTGTGGAATGAGCTTCCAGTGGAAATGGTGGAGGCAGGTTCGATTTTATCATTTAAAAATGAATTGGATACGTATAAGGATGGGAAAGGAATGGAGGGTTATGGTCTGAGTGCAGGTAGATGGGACTAGGGGGAAATAAGTGTTCGGCACGGACTTGTAGGGCCGAGATGGCCTGTTTCCGTGCTGCAATTGTTATATGGTTATATGGTTATAAATAAATACAGAAAAGATCAGAGCGACCATATACTATTGATTATATATATACACACATAAATGAGCAGATAAAGTGCAATGGGCTATTAATGTTCAGAGTTTTGATTGAATTGAGTTTAACAGTCTGATGACTGTGGGGAAGGAACTATTCCTGGACCTGGATTTTGCAGATTTCAGGCTCCTTTACCTTCTACCTGAAGGCAGTGGGGAGATGAGTGAGTGTCCAGGATGGTGTGGATCCTTGATGATGCTGGCAGCCTTTTTGAGGCAGCGACTGCGATAGATCCTCTCAATGGAAGGGAGGTCAGAGCTGATGATGGACTGGGCAGTGTTTATTACTTTTTATAGTATTTTCCGTTCCAGGACGCTCAAGTTGCCGAACCAAGCCATGATGCAACCGGTCAGCATGCTCTCTACCGTGCACCTGTAGAAGTTAGAGAGTGTCATCCTTGTCATACCGACTCTCCATAATCTTCTCAGGCAGTAGAGGCGCTGATGTGCTTTCTTTATAATTGCATCAGTGTTCTCGGACCAGTAGAGATCTTCAGAGATATGCACGCCCAGGAATTTGAAGCTCTTGACCCTTTTAACCATATAAACGATAAATGATATAAACGAGACTGTGGGTCCCCATCCTACACCTTCCAAAGTCCACAATCAGTTCCTTGGTTTTGCTGGTGTTGAGGGCCAGGTTATTGTGCTGGCACCATATGGACAGTCGGTCGATCTCTCTTCTATACTCTGACTCGTCCCCATCAGTGATACGTCCCACAGCAGTGGTGTTGTCAGCGAACTTGATGATGGAGTTCACAATATGACCGGCCACGCAGTCATGAGTAGAGAGTGAGTACAGCAGGGGACTGAGCACGCAGCCTTGAGGTGCTCCCGTGCTGATTGTTATTGAGGCTGACATATTTCCACCAATACGGACAGACTGTGGTCTGTGAATGAGGAAGTTGAGGATCCAATTGCAGAGGGATGCGCAGAGGCCCAGATCTTGGAGTTTGGTAACCAGCTTGGAGGGGATGATTGTATTAAATGCCGAGCTGGAATCAATGAATAACAGCCTGACATATGAGTTTTTGTTGTCCAACTGGACCAAGAGCGGAGTGGAGAGCCAGTGAGATCACAGCCACCTAACCCTAAACCTAACCCTAATGTATGTATGTGTGTGTATGTATGTGCGTATGTAAGTGTGTGTGTGTACGTATTTGTGTATGTATATATGTATGTATGTGTATCTATGTGTATGTGTGTATGTATATAGAAACATAGAAACATAGAAAAGAGGTGCAGGAGGAGGCCATTCGGCCCTTCGAGCCAGCACCGCCATTCATTGCGATCATGGCTGATCGTCCCCTATCAATAACCCGTGCCTGCCTTCTCCCCATATCCTGACTCCACTAGCCCCTAGAGCTCTATCTAACTCTCTCTTAAATCGATCCAGTGACTTGGCCTCCACTGCCCTCTGTGGCAGGGAATTCCATAAATTCACAACTCTCTGGGTGAAAAAGTTTTTTCTCACCTCAGTCTTAAATGACCTCCCCTTTATTCTAAGACTGTGGCCCCTGGTTCTGGACTCGCCCAACATTGGGAACATTTTTCTTGCATTTAGCTTTGTCCAGTCCTTTTATAATTTTATATGTTTCTATAAGATCCCCCTCATCCTTCTAAATTCCAGTGAATACAAGCCTAGTCTTTTCAATCTTTCCTCATATGACAGTCCCGCCATCCCAGGGATCAATCTCGTGAACCTATGCTGCACTACCTCAATCACAAGGATGTCCTTCCTCAAATTAGGAGACCAAAACTGTACACAATACTCTACATGTGACACAATACTCTACAGAGCCCTATACAACTGCGGAAGAACCTCTTTACTCCTATACTGAAATCCTCTTGTTATGAATATATATACATATATGTATGTGTTTATGTGCGTTTGTATATGTATCTATGTGTATGTGTGTATGTATGTATCAGTGACATGCGGCGAGATCAATGGCTGGGGAGGCACTGGCTAGTATCTGTGGCCCGCCCTCCCTGTATTGATCACCGTGTCTCCCTGGGGAGAGAGAGGGGTGGAGCCGGGGCTGTGTGCGTGAAGCAAGGCGACTGGAGGGACGGGAGCGTTGCCCTGGGACCGTGAGGGAACGACCCACCTACCCCTCTCCCCTTCCCCCTCACATCCCCCTCCTCGTCTATCCCTTGCTTCCCCCTCCACCCATATAACCATATAAACATATAACAATTACAGCATGGGAACAGGCCACCACGGCTCTTCTAGTCCGTGCCAAACACTTATTCTCCCCTAGTCCCATCTAACTGCACTCAGACCATAACCCTCCATTCCTTTCCCCTCCATATACCTATCCAATTTATTTTTAAATGATAAAATCGAACCTGCCTCCACCACTTCCACTGGAAGCTCATTCCACACAATTACTACTCTCTGAGTAAAGAAGTTCCCCCTCATGTTACCCCTAAACTTCTGTCCCTTAATTCTCAAATCATGTCCTCTTGTTTGAATTTGCCCTACTCACACTGGAAAAAGCTTATCCACGTCAACTCTGTCTATCCCTCTCTTCATTTTAAAGACCTCTATCAAGTCCCCCCTTAACCTTCTGCGCTACAAAGAATAAAGACCTAACTTGTTCAACCTTTCTCTGTAACTTAGTTGCTGAAACCCAGGCAACATTCTAGTAAATCTCCTCTGTACTCTCTCTATTTTGCTTCGGAGTCACATGAGTGACTACGTGAAGAAGGCCGTCAGCCGGCATGCGCGTCATTACGTCTACCGCATTGCGTAACGACTGACTGGCAGTAAAGGTGTCATTCTTCCAACTCTGGGCACTCATATGCCTGCACTCCTTTCACCTTTGTACCACTTGATGTGTCACGTTGCAGTGTTGCTCACAAGCACCAAAGCTGACTCAGCAGATCCCTCCCCCCCCCCCATCTTTCCTCCTTGAAATGAAGAATGACGGTAAATATCAATCCAGAAGTTGTCGATCTGGTGACATGAGCTCAAAATTCCAACATGTGATCTGGGAATTTAAATTCTATTAATTTGATTTGTCCTGCCCCTCTACTCTCTCTCCACACCTCTCTTCCTCCCTCCACCTGGGGTAGATCTACCCGAGCCAAGAGTACATTACTCCAGCGCGGGGCCCCCTTAGGTGCGAGGCCCAATTGGGAGCGCTCAGTGGCCCAGAGCCTCCGAATGGGCTGCTATAAATCAACGAATCAACCTCCCAGTCAGCGCCGCCCGTGGCTGCAAAGTCAGCGCCGCCAGTGGTGGAATCCAGTGCTGTGCCGCCATTGCTGAAGCTAGCTAACGGGAGGGAGAGTGAGGTAGCGTCAATTACGTGGACCGAGCATACGTAATTGACGCTCGCTCCCCCTCCACTGGGCTCAAGACACGCCCCCTCAGTGAGGCAGATGTGATCTCTGCCTCCCCTGATGCTTTTTCATTGCAGTTTTATGAGGAGACCAGCGAGCCTAAATTTAATATATTTATATGTGAAATAAGTGTAATGAAGGAGTTTACAAACATTACATTGGTGACATACAGAGAGATAATAACAGGCACACGCTTATTGCCCGCGCTCCATCCAGTTTCTGAGGGGTTGCGCAATCAGAGCGGAGGCTCAACTCGTCGCTGCCTCACCTCTCATCTCTCCCTGTATTTGCAGCGGAGCTGCGCAAATTTGGTGATTTTGACTATAAAAAATGATTAGATTCATATAGAAATGACATTTATAACACAGATCTGTGGAAAAATCTTTATATTTATCTTATTATTATTTTTCTTTAATTTTCTTTACAGCTATTTATTTTGGGAGTATGACAGGTTCTCTGCCTGCCCTGCCTCCCCTGACCGCACATCCCTGGTATGCATGTTAGTATGTATGTATGTATGTGGGTATGTAAGTATGTGTATTTATGTGTTTATGTATGTGTGTGCATGTATGTGTATCTATGTGTATGTATATATGTATGTGTTTATGTGTGTATGTATGTGTGTATGTATGTGTATCTATGTGTATGTATGTATGTTAGTTTGTGTGTATGTTTCTATGTTGGTATGTGTGTATGTATGTATGTGTGTGTGGCGGTCCCTGGGGGTTAGGCCACTGCTTGGGTCACCCCCCTCGTCTCTTGAAGGACAGGGATGATTGTCTGCCCATGGGGTTTTCCCAGGTCCTGCTCGCTGGGGTGCGGGTTGTTATCAAGACTTAATTAAACTACTTCTGAACCTGCCTGGTGTCTGGACTTTTCCTGACATCGTCCAGGCCACAACAACTGGTGACCCCGACGTTCATCACACATCGTGATGAATAACAATGCTGTTGCAGTAAAACTCCTGACTCTGTGGACCGAAGAGCCTGATATCTGGCTCCAGCAGGTAGAGGCACAGTTTGCTCTGTGAGGGGTAACGGTAGACGAAACTAAATACTTTTACGTGATCAGCGTGCTTGACCAGCTGTGGATGGCCCGTCAGCGGCCGTCCTTCCCGCGGCATCCGGAGGCACGGAGCAGTTCGGGGCCGCTATTGACCGCATCTCCGCTGCTCCCAGTTGGCCCCCGTGGAGAAATCCGGCCACCATCGTGCATTTCAGTGCAGGCGCGTCTCTCCAGCAAGGCCCGCCTGCAGTTCCACCCAAAGATCATCTTTGGTTCCACCCACAGATCTGACAGCAAGCTTGCTAAAGGATCTTTGGTTCCAGCCGACGCCAGCAGAGGTCGTCATGGAGCAGCACAGCCAACTTCACCTGCAGTTCCACCAGACGCCAGCAGAGGGGGTTGGTGCTATTATCATCATCTGCAGCTGCAGCCAGTTCGTCTTCTTTCGTAGGGAGGCTCATCGGACACCCCTCCAGCGGCCGGACGATGGCCCCTTCCGAGTCCTAGAGCATGGCTCGTCTACATTCGTCTTGGACATAGGGGGTCAGCATGAGACTGTTTCAGTTGCGCGGCTGAAGCCAGCGAATATTGACATTGATCGGCCGGTGCTGGTAGCATGGCCCCGTAAGTGAGGGCACCCTCCGTCTACAGTGCCTTCACCAGTGGCCACTTCACCCTGCACCTGTTGGTCAGTGGCCCCTTCCTGTGCCGGGCATGGCGCGCACCCGGGCTGGTCGCCCACCTGGTCGCCCGTTTCGTGCCTCGGGTACTTGGGGGGTGGGGATCCCATGGCGATCCCTGGGGGTTAGTCCACTCATTGGGTCACCCCTTCGTCTCTTGTAGGACAGGGATGATTGTCTGCCCATGGGGTTTTCCCAGGTCCTGCTCGTGGGGTGCGGAGTGTTCTCGAGACTTCATTAAACTACTTCTGAACCTTCCTGGTGTCTGGCTTTTCCTGACATCATCCAGGCCGCTACATATGTATGTATGTATGTATGTAGTATGTATGTATGTATGTATGTATGTATGTATGTATGTATGTGTGTGTGTGTTGGTGTGTGTATGTATGTATGTATGTATGTATGTATGTATGTATGTATATATGTAGGTATGTATGTGTGTATGTATGTATGTATCTGTCTATGTATGTGTATATGTATTTGTGTATGTATGTATGTGTGTATATATGTGTATGTATGTGTGTGTATGTGTGTGTGTATGTATGTATCTATGTTGGTATGTATGTGTGTATGTATGTATTATGTATGTATGCATGGATATAAGTGTGTGTATGTATGTATATATGCATGTGTGTATGTGTGTATGTATGTATGTATGCATGCATGTAGGTATGTATGTGTGTATGTATGTGTGTATGTATGTATCTGTGTAGGTATGTATGTGTGTATGTATGTATTATGTATGTATGCATGGATATAAGTGTGTGTATGTATGTATATATGCGTGTGTGTATGTGTGTATGTATATATGTATGCATGTTTGTATGTATATATGTATGTATATATGTGTGTATGTGTGTATGTATGCGTGCCATAGAATACTGCATGTCCGCCACAATCTATGTGGACAAAGAGCTGAAGGTTTCCCCATTTCATATTTCATTCCATTTTGCTGCTTGATCAAAGTGTCAGCCGTCCACCAATACAAAGTGATGTTATAAGATCTGTGGCAGTGGCAAGTGGAATTAACACCAAGATGTTTAATATCAATATCGATGCCAGTTTAGAGCAGGGGGGGGGGTCTCCAAACTATGACCCGCGGGCCACATGCGGCCCACCGCGAGATTTCATCCGGCCCGCATCAGCCCCATGCTGCGGGCTATTAGGCGGGTTCTCTGGTAGCGGACAAACCTCCCCTCCCGTCTTTATATGACTGGCATTAAAATCAACCCCCCCCCCCATTGACCCGACAGCTCCATGGGTAAGTTTCCTTTTCTGCCCCCAGGCCAGTCCATCGCCGCCCTGCGTCGGGGGAGGCGCGAGCATCCTGGATCCGGGGGAGGGAGAGGGCGAGGGTTCCCTGCGGGGCAATGGGGGGGGACCTGTTCCCCCCCCATGTTTTGAAAGGTGGGGACAACACCCCCCCCCCCATGTTATGTGTTCTTGGCGTTTCAGCCAGTTGGCTCAAGTGCCCCGGGACTGGTTGCAGCGCCCAGGTGGGCTCACTTGCCCCAGGTCTCTCTGTGTTGCCCGGCTCGTAAAGACTAATTTGAAAACAATACGATTTCAGGTTACGAACCGGATCCGGCCCGTGGGCAGTAGGTTGCTGTAGACACCAGGGCTCATTGTGTCCCCTCCCTCCCCACCATGTTTAAAATGCAAGGCTGCCAACATTGGATGAGAGTTGGGAGTGAGAAATAGCGAGAGACCAAGCCCGAGGGAGCGTAGCGATCGGGGGGGGGGGGGGGGGGGGGAGGGGGGTATCCCCCTCCCATTGGTGCGGAACTTTTGCATTTTTCAGCTTGAAATTGTGCAATTTGGTGCATAGTGTAGCGAGTCTTTTAACTACAACTTCAATGCAATATATATGCTTTAAATTGGATTGGAGCGTTTTTGAAAGGGGGGAGGCTGAGCGATCACTGATCACTGACCTTGGGGGTACCCGGTGAAGGAGTGGAGCAACGGAGTGGGGAGAGGGTGTGGAAGAAGGTTGCCCCCCCTCCCAGGGTAGGAATTTTTTGAAATTCGATGTATTAAAATTATGTTTTAGTGCATTGTAGAAGTATGATTTGACTGTTTTTTGTATGAAGCATTTTTACGAGGTAACTTTTTAAGGGGTAACTTTATCTACACAAAGGGTGATGGGTGTATGGAACAAGTTGCCAGAGGAGGTAGTTGAGGCAGGGACCATCCCAACATTTAAGAAAAAGTTAGACTGATACATGGATAGGACAGGTTTGGAGGTGTGGACCAAAAGCAGGTAGCGTAGATGGGACATGTTGGCGGGCGTGGGCAAGTTGTGCCGAAGGAACTGTTTTCACACTGTATCACTCTATTATACATCCACCATGCATGAATGCTTCAAAATCAAGTGATCGAGTTTTATTGCCATATACTCAAGCATAGAAACATAGCCCCCACCCCCCCCCCCCCCCTTTATTCTGAAACTGTAACCCCTGGTTCTGAACTCACCCCAACATCGGGAACATTTTTCCTGCAGTTACAGTAAGTGAAAATCTAGCAGGCAAGCAGGATACTTTCTCCAACCACCCCCATTTGAAGTCCACTATCTTCCGCCGTTTCTACCCAGTGCTTGGTACTTACTTCCAGCAGCCATTAGTTGTCCTCCTGGATGCACCGAGCCGCAGCCTGATCCATGCCGGTCACCTGGGCGAATTTGGCACAGATACTCTCATGGCAGCGGCGCAATGCTTCCGACGCCTTGCACTGAGGCTGCTCCATGGCCGGAGCTGCAGTGAGCGGCTCACCAGCCCGGCAAACACTTGCCAGCCCCGTTCCCCGTCTGTATCTGTCCCCGCCGCTGCTTCTGCTTCTTGTTCGAACACCCGCGGCCCGTGCAGTTGATATGAGTTTGAAACTTTCGTTGATCACAGAATCTCTCACAACAGAGCGAGAGAAATTTGTGATCAGCGTGAGAATTTGGCGAAATGCGTGATTCTCACGTTCAATGCATGGGAGTTCACAGCCCTGACTCTCTATCCCCCTCTCTCCCCCTCTCCCCCTCTCTCTCACCCCCTCTCTCTCTCCCCCTCCCTCTCTCTCCCTCTCTCTCCCTCTCTCTCCCCTCCTCTCTCTCTCCCACTCTCTCTCCTCTCTCTGTCCCCCTCTCTCTTTCCTCTCTCTCTCTCCCACTCTCACCCTCCATCTCACTTTATCTCCCCTCTCTCTCTCCCTCCCACCTCACTCTCATCCCTCTCTCTATCCCCTCTCTCTCCCCCTCTCTTCCGCTCTCTCTCCTCTCAAACCCCCTCTCTCTCTCCCCCTCTCTCTCCCCTCCCCCTCTCTTTCCCCTCTCTCTCTCCTCTCTCTCTCCCTCTCTGTCTCTCCTCTCACACCCTCTCTCTCCCCTGTTTCCCCCTCTCACTCTCCCATTTGAATCCCTCTCTGCTTCTCTCTCTCGCTCCTCGTCCATCGTCCTCCTCTCTGACTCTCCTCTTCCCCTCTCTCTCACAACCCCTCTCTCTCCCACTCTCTCTCGCTCCCCCTCCGCCCTAGAAGCCTTCTCCCGGCCCTCTCTCTACTCTCTCTCTGCGCCGGAGGTCTCCCCTCTTCGGTCCCCTCTCTCCTCTCTCTCGTCCCGGATCCTCTCTCTCCCGATCTCTCCCCTCTCGGAGTCCCGTGTCTCTCCTCTCTCTTTCCCCCTACCACTCTCTCCCCTCGCTTTCCCTCCGTCTCTCTCCCCCCACTCTCCCTCTCCCCCTCTCTTTCTTCTTTCTCTCCCCCTCTCCTCTCTCTCCACCACTTCCCCTCTCTCTCTCCTCTCTCCCCCTCGCTTCCCCATCTCCCCCCTCTCTCTCTCTTTCTCCCTCTCTATCTCTCCCTATCCCTCTCCACACACTCTCCCCTCTCTCTCTTTCTCTCCTCTCTCTCTCTCACCTCTCTCTCTTCCCCCCTCTCTCTATCATCTCTCTCTCCTTCTCTCTCTCCCTCTCCCCACCCCCCCCACCTCACTATCCCCCTTGCTCTCTCTCCCCTTTCTCTTTCTCCTCTGTCTCTCTCCTCTTTCTCTTTGCCCCCCCCCCATCTCCCTCTCTTTCCCCCGTTTCTCTCTTTCCCCCTCTCTCCCTCTTCCCCCTCTCTCGTTTACCACCCCTCTCTCTTCCCCCTCTCTCTCCCATTCTCACGTACCCTCTCCTCCGTCCCTCCTCCACCCCTCTCGCTCTTCCCTCTTTCTTCCCTCTCACCCCTCTCTCTCTCTCTCCCCCCCTCTCCCACCTCACTCTCCCCCCTCTCTCTCCCCTACCTCTCTCTCCCCTCTCTCTCCCCCTCTCCCTCTTCTCTCTCTCCATTCACGCCCCCTCTGTCTCTCCCCTCTCTCTCCTCTCACCCCTCTCTCTCTCTTCCTCCTGTCTCCCTGTCTCCTTCCCCCCTCTCTCTATCCACCTCCCTTTGAGAGTCTGTCCCTGCGGCACAGAGACTCTCGCGGCAGCAGCTCAAAACATCCGATGCCTCCGACTCTTGCACTGCTCCATGGCCGGAACTGCAGCTAGCAACTCGCCAGCCCCGCAAACATTCACCAGCCCCGGTTCCCCGCATCTGTATCCACCCACTGCTTCCATCCCTCCCTCAGCCCCGGCTCTCCAACGCCCGTGGACCAAGCAGTTTATCTGAGTTTTGAAATTTTCTTTGATCACACAATTTCTCACCACAGAGCATGAGAAATTTCTGATCAGCCTGAGGGCGTGAGAGTTTATTCAAATGCGTGATTCTCACGCTCAAAGCGTGCGAGTTGGCAGCCCTGTAAATGTGATTTATCTCGTGTCTTATAAGGGTTAAATATCCGCGGGCTTCCCATAATTTGCCAAAATCATGGGCAACTCCAAAGGCATAGCGGTAAACTGTGTAAATGTAAACAGTGTTAGATTTGGCGAGAATACATGCACGGGTGAGGACAAAGAGATCAGCAAGTTGTGCAGAGCATGTGGAGGGCAATGCTGCTGATTCAAATGTGGAGCTGGAGGTTGATATCACATAGCCCGTTTGAAGGGAACCAGCAGTCAGGCGCTCTGGTAGAGGGTCCATCAACGTTGTTAGTGTAATGTTGTAATACACAACGTTGTTAGTGTAAACATTGGGATGGTTTCCCCCTCCCTCCCACTGACCTGACTCTTCCCCTTCCCCTTCCAAACATTATTCCTTCGGGGCTTTAGGACCCACAGGGTAAGATGTCTCTACGTCCTGGTTTCTCATTAACACTCTGCTGCCGTTGATCATTCTGGCACTGACATTGTTGTAAAATAGACAGAACATCATACATATCTTTCGTTTCCCATTTTACAAGTTACACAGAACATTTCTTTCAGAAGAGGTTGCAACCTGTGTACAATAGAACTGACTAAAGCAAATTTGCCTCCAGATTTAGAGTGGCTATTCCACTCCCAATCCCCCACCCCCATGACGAGAGGAAGATGGAAGAGTCCACCAGATTGACATGTGCAGCCAAGCGTGGCCAATGAGATTGGGGCTGGAAGCTGCGCTTTTTATTTATTGCCAGTGCTAGTGTCGAGTTATCGGCTTAAAAGACTATTATTCTGAAATGGAGGGCAAGGAAAATTACTGAAGTGTTGATTAGAGACTACAGTGCGTTGTGACTGCATATGTAAGAAAGGTCTATGACAGTGTCAAAAATATTATACACCAGGCCCGTACGAAGCTTTTCAAAAAGGGTCGCAGCATGGCAGGATTACAAAGAATTAATGTGAAATAAGTGCAAGCGGCGCATATCACAAGCGCGAAGCTCAAAGACCCTCACGGCTGGGGTCCAGGGCCCACTTAAGGGCCTGAAGCTCTGGGGTTTTAGATGCTCTCTGGTGCATTCTGAGCCTTAATTTTGAGCATTTTTGCACCAAATTTATGACCAATATTTCAGAAATAATTTTGGTTGAGTCAAGAGTAATGAGTGGTTGGAATGGGATGATTGGGATCATTGTTGTATACCTTTTGTAAATCAAGAATTGGAGCTGTCCATGTTTTAATAATCAAGTTGCACTGTAAAATGTTATGTAAAATGCTATAAAGAAGCATGCAAACACTGCAAATAAAATACCGTAAGTTTTTGCTGTAAATAAAATCTTTTTTTAGAAAATGTTTTGTGTGTTATTTGATTGCCTGCTACTGTTCGACTGTGTTAGTGTGTGCACATTAAAAATATGATGCAAAATGAAAGTCGCAAACTACGGAATTCATATTTTTCAGTATTATCAAGGAAAAGAAAGCAGTTCCAATTGTTCGATATTATTCATATGGAGGAGAAAATATAATTGCTCTAAAACCTACCTTGATTTTGCAATCTCATTAAGGATAATCCCCCATTCCCTCTGCCTCCACCTCTCTCTCCCTCCCCATCTCTCTCCCCCTCCCCCATCTCCTTCCCCCTCCCATCTCTTTCTCTCCCCTCCCCTCCCCCTCTCTCCCCATCACATCTCCCCCTCTCTCTCTCTCCCCTAACCCTCCCCCCCTCTCTCTCTCTCCCTCCCCTCTCTCTCTCACCGACTCCATGCTGTAGACACCCCCGGCCCGGAGAAACGGGCACTCCCGCAACACAATATTCCACTAATTACCTGAAGTAGACACGAGGCATAGAGGTGATTGTGTAGAGTGCAAATGGAGATCCAAACCCAAAATGAGAGACAGCATCATTTTGTGTCGCTACTGCATCACCAGCTTCCCCCAACAGCGTAGGCACAGATGGTCGCAATTTTTCCCCCCAAAACTTCCAGCGAACTGGAACCAGAAAATCGGGTAATTTCCATTAAAGTGGAAACGCTGATAGCGCTCCAATTTTTTTTTCTCGGAATTCTTTTTACTCTGGGAAAAAAAAACACCTTGGCCGGAGGCCCCCCTAGATTTAGAGGCCCTGGGCTTCAGCCTATAAAGCCTATAGGTAAATCTGGCCCTGCAGATCCAACCCCCCCCCCCCCCCCAGATCTCGAGGCCCTAGACTTAAGCTTACATAGAAAATAGGTGCAGGAGGAGGCCATTTGGCCCATTGAGCCAGCACCGCCATTCATTGTGATCATGGCTGATCGTCCCCTATCAATAACCTGTGCCTGCCTTCTCCCCATATCCCTTGACTCCACTAGCCCCTAGAGCTCTATCTAACTCTCTCTTAAATTCATCCAGTGACTTGGCCTCCACTGCCCTCTGTGGCAGGGAATTCCATAAATTCACAACTCTTGGTGAAAAAGCTTTTTCTCACCTCAGTCTTAAATGACCACCCCTTTATTCTAAGTATGTGGCCCCTGGTTCTGGACTCGCCCAACATTGGGAACATTTTTCCTGCATCTGGCTTCTCTAGTCCTTTTATAATTTTATATGTTTCTATAAGATCCCCTCATCCTTCTAAACTCCGGTGAATACAAGTAGGTATGCCTACTTTGAAGAAGTTCTCCTCCTCTCAACATCTCGGCCCTACAAGTCCGTGCCGAACACTTATTTTCCCCTAGTCCCATCTACCTGCACTCAGACCATAACCCTCCATTTCTATCCCATCTATATACCTATCCAATTTATTTTTAAATGATAAAATCGAACCTGCCTCCACCACTTCCACTGGAAGCTCATTCCACACAGCTACCACTCTCTGAGTAACGAAGTTCCCCCTCATGTTCACTCCTACTCTTTGCTTCCGGTCTGCCAACCAATTTTCTATCCATGTCAACACCCTACCCCCAATACCATGTGCTCTGATTTTAGTCATCAGTCCCCCGTGCGGGACCTTATCAAAGGGTTTCTGATAGTCTAGATACACTACATCCACTGGCACCCCTTCATCCATTTTACTTGTCACATCCTCAAAAAATTCCAGAAGATTAGTCAAGCATGATTTCCCTTTCAAAAATCCATGTTGACTTGGACATCATTTTACTGCTATCCAAATGCCCCATTATTAACTAGTTAATAATTGACTCCAGCATCTTTCCCACCATCGAAGTCAGGCTAACTGGTCTGTAATTCCCTGTTTTCTCTCTCGCTCCTTTCTTGAAAAGTGGGATAACATTAGCTATCCTCCAATCCACAGGAACTGATCCTGAATCTATAGAACATTGGAAAATGATCACCAATGCGTCCACTATTTCTCGAGCCACCTCCCTGAGGACCCTGGGATGCAGACCAGCAGGCCCAGGGGATTTATCATCCTTCAGTCCCATTAGCCTACCCACTACTATTTCTCGCCTAATGAAAATTTATTTCAGTTCCTCTACCCCCTTAGATCCTCTGTCCTCCAGTATTCTGGGAGATTGTTTGTGTCTTCCTTAGTGAAGACAGATCCGAAGTACCGATTCAACTCTTCTGCCATTTCCTTGTTGCCCATCCTTGTTCACCCGTGTCCGCCTTCAAGGGACCCACATTTGACTTTGCTATTCTTTTTCCCTTAACATATCAAAGAAGCTTTTACCATCCTTCTTTATATTCCTGCCAGCATCCCCTCGTACTTCATCTTTTCAGCCCGTATTGCCCGTTTTGTTTCCTTCTGTTGTCCTATGAAAGTTTCCCAATCCTCTGGCTTCCGGCTACTCTTTGCTGTGTTATACATCTTTTCTTTTAGTTTTATTCTATCCCTAACTTCTCTTGTCAGCCACGGTTGCCTCCTACTCCCCTTAGAATATATTTTCCTTTTTGGAATGAAATGATCCTGCGTCTTCCAGATTATGCCGATAAATTCCTGCCATTGCTGTTCCACCGTCATTTCTGCTCGGATCCCTTTCCAGTCTACATTGGCCAGCTCCCCTCTCATTCCTTCATAGTCCCCTTTGTTCAACTGCATCACTGCCACTTCCGATTTAACGTTCTCCTTCTCAAATTGCAGATTAAAACTAATCATATTATGATCACTACCTCCAAGCGGTTCCTTTACCTCGAGTTCTCTTATCATATCTGGTTCATTGGACAACACTAAATCCAGAATTGCCTTTTCTCTGGTCGGCTCCATTACAAGCTGCTCTAAGAATCCATCTCGGAGGCACTCTACTAACTCTCTTCCTTGGGGTCCTGAACCAACCTGATTTTCCCAATCTACCTGCATATTGAAAACCCCCATCACCACAGTGGCATTACCTTTGTTACATGCCAGTTTTTTTTAATTTTAATTTTATTTTTATTACAAGTACGGTAAGTTACATAATACACAACACATATGTCTTAATACATTTTTTGTACCGCTTCATTTTTTGAGCTTTAAAAAAAAGATAGAAGTAAAGGAAGTAAGGAAAGTGCGCAAGAGTCGTGAAGGTGCAGGAGAGTGTTGAGAAAAGAAAGCCCCTTAGAAAAGAAGTTAGAGAAGGAAGTAAAGAAAGAAAGTAGACCCTAGAAAAGAAGGAAAAAGAAAGGAGAAACAATCGCTCTATTATAACATTAAACTCCGCAGAAAGGGGACTACCAACCAAGTCTGTTTTTGTTGGGGGGGGTTTTACCAGGTTGCCAGATCCTGGTACCTTGTTTTTATTTATTTATTTATTTATTTATTTATTTAAATTACTATTGCACCTTATGCTTGTAATAGTTCCAAAAACGTAGACCACGTCTTTTGGAAGTGGTCTGCTTTGCCTGCTAAGAGGAATCTCATCTCTTCCAGAAGTAGTGTTTCAAACATATTTGAGATCCACATTTTTATTGTTGGTGTAGGCGCATTTTTCCAGAATTTAAGTATGAGCTTTTTTCCCATTATTAGCCCGTAATTGAGTAAATTCTTCTGAAACACGTTTAGTTCAGGGTTACCTTCCGATATTCCAAAAATGATCCATTCTGGTTTTGGTACCAGTTTTATTTTAATTAATTTTGTAAAGATGTCAAATATTTCATTCCAGAATTTTTGGATTTCTGTACAAAAAACAAAAGAATGTGCTATGGTAGCTTCTTGACACAGACATTTATCACAGATGGGTGAGACATTAGGGAAGAGTTTATTTATTTTAGTTTTTGAATAATATAGTCTATGTAATGTTTTGAATTGGATGAGAGTATGTCGTACGTTGATCGAACATTTATGCACCTGTAGTAAGTGATTATCCCAGCTCTCTTTTGAAATTTTTATAGCTAATTCTTGTTCCCAGTCTCTTCTAATTCCATCAGTTGTGGGTATTTCTATGTTTAAGATGATGTTATATAAGTACGATATTAGATTCGCTGATTCCGCCTTTGTCTTCATTGCTTCATCCAGTAAGTCTGTAGGCATATTATGATAGTCTTTTGTGTATTTTTTCAGATAATCACGAATTTGAAGATATTTAAAATATTGATTATTTTTCAAATTATATTTCAGTTGTAGTTGTTGAAATGATAGTAATTTTCCCAATTCATGCAGATATCCGAGCGTTTTGATTCCCATTCTTTCCCATTGTATAAATGATTTATCTATAATTGATGGTTTAAACGATGGATTATTAACTATTGGTATTAAAAGAGATAGGTTTCTTAATTTTAGATTCTGTTTTATTTGTTTCCATGTTCTAATTGTGCTATGCATAATTGGATTTTTATTATAATTTTTGTTATTCAGATGTATTGGTGAGAGGAGAGTCGCTCCTATATTACACGGAGAGCAGTCCTCTCTTTCCATTACAATCCAGTCCACCTGCTGGGCAGAATTGTCCAGCAGGTGAATCATATTTTTAATATTTACTGCCCAATTATAATACATAAAGTTAGGGAGCGCTAGACCACCCAACTCTTTTCGTTTATTAAGGTGTGCTCTTTGTATTCTATGTGATTTATAATCCCATATAAAATTTGTAATGTCTGAGTCCAACTTTTTGAAAAACTTTTTTGGGAGATATATAAGTATTGATTGAAATAGGTATAGGATTTGTGGTAAAAAGATAATTTTTATAGTGTTTATTCTGCCTATTAGGGACATCGGGAGTGTTTTCCAGAATTTAATCAAATTATTTAGTTTCTTAAGTAAGGGATTATAATTGGCTTTAAACATATCATGGTAGTTTCTAGTAATTTCAATTCCCAAATATTTGAATTTTTCTGTGGCTATTTTAAAGGGGAATTTCCGGAGGTGTGTTGAGTCTTTTGGTTTTATCGACATAATTTCACTTTTGTTCCAGTTTATTCTATATCATGTGAAGGATCCAAAGTCCTCAATTAAATTTAATATGTTTGGTATACTAATTTGTGGTTTTCTGATGTACAATAGTACATCATCGGCGTATAAAGATATTATGTTATTTGAGTATTTTGTATTATAACCATAAATATCCGGGTGTGTTCTTATTTTTTCAGCAAGGGGTTCAATTACCAAAACAAATAACAGCGGTGATAGTGAACATCCTTGTCTATTGCCCCTTGATAATTCAAATTTCGTGGATAGTATATTATTAGTTAGTATTCTAGCCGTGGGTTTGTTATATAATAATTTTATCCATGCGATGAAGTTCTCCCCCATTTGGAATTTTTGCAATACTTTAATCATATAATCCCATCCTACTTGATCAAACGCTTTTTCTGCGTCCAGTGAAATGATAGATAACTCTTGGTCATGAGATTTATGTGAGTGCATTATGTTAAGCAAGCGTCTCAGATTATTGAATGAGTGTCTCTTAGGTATAAATCCTGTTTGATCCTCATTTATCAATCTACTAACATACTTGCTTAGTCTTCTGGCTAGTGTTTTCGCTATTATTTTTTGATCCGTATTTAACAAAGCAATAGCTCTATATGATCCTGGTTCTTCTATATTTTTTATATTTTTTAAGTATTAATGTGATCGTTGATTCTGCTAATGTTTCAGGTAAGCTTTGCTCTTTAAAAGCATATGTATACATTTTCTGTAAGCGTGGAGTAACTATGTCGTAAAAGGATTTATAGAATTCATTACTGAATCCGTCTGGTCCTGGTGTTTTTCCGTTCTTAAGTGTGTTTATTGTGTCTTCTATCTCCTTAGAAGTAATTTGTGCTCCCAGTTCCTCTTGTTCCCTCAATTCTAATTGAGGGCGATTACAATTATCCAGAAATTCTGAAACTTTATTATTGTCTATTGACGTTTTAGATGTGTATAGATTCTGGTAAAATTGAGCAAATCTTTTATTGATATCCTTGGGTAGTGTTAATAATTCCCCTCTATCTGATTTAATCTTTAGTATTGCATTCTCTTTTTCCCGTTTTTTCATTTGGCGTGCTAGAAGTTTGTGGGGTTTGTCCCCGAATTCGAAATGTTCTTGTTTTGTAATTTGAAATAGTGTTATAACTTTCTCTGACAATAATTTGTTTAGCTTGAATTTCAATAGTAGAATTTTATTATGTTTATCCATAGTTGGATCTTTAGCATTATTTGTATCTAATTGTTTTATTTGTTCTTCTAAATGTCTTTGTTCATTCTTATTCTTTTTATTTTGAAAAGCTTGAAATGAAATAATGACTCCTCTAATAAATGCTTTGAAGGATTCCCATAATAGCGTGGGGGATATATCTGGTGTATCATTTATCTAAAAAAATAGGTCCATCTGTTTTTTTAGATATATACTCCCTTGTGGGTCTTTTAAAATTTACAAGTTAAACCTCCAGAACGATTTATTCATAGACATTCCTTCTAATTTTAAAACAAAAGTTAACGGAGAGTGGTCTGAGATCGCATTGATGTGGTATTTAGGGTTCATAATATGCGGAATTAGTTTTGTATCCACTAGGAAATAGTCTATACGTGAGTATGTTTTGTGTACCGTTGAATAAAACTAATAATCCCTTCCCATCGGGTTTGCAATCCTCCAAACGTCTGTTATATTTGTGTTTTTTATATATGTATGTAAGAGTTCACTGGTTTTAGATTTCATATTACCTCTTTGTTTTTGCATCGATTTATCTAGATAAGGGTCTAAAACACAGTTGAAGTCTCCTCCAATTATAACATTTTGATAATTAAATTCTGCGATTATATTCAAAATTTTATTGAAAAATTGGGGATTATCAAACTGGGCGCATAAATGTTTACCAACGTAATTGACGTAGTATTGATCTCTCCTGTTACTATAAGGTATCTCCCTTCCTTATCTGATATAATATTCTTTGATTTAAATGGTATTCCTTTACGAATAATGATTGCAGTGCCTCTAGATTTGGAAGTGAATGAAGAGTGAAATGTTTGGCCTATCCAGTTCGCCCTCAGTCTCGTCTGATCTTGATGAGGCCTAATGGCGGAGCTGGCGGCCTCCAACCTGCGACCGACCTCGAGGGTCCGGAGGTAGAGCCAGCCAGGACTCACCAACGCGAGGCTGGCCGTCTTCGAGCTGCGGCGGCGTTCGGGCAGCGGCACGATTCGGCGCTCCGGTGAGGGCGGACGGCGCGGGGCTGAGACACTCCCGTGCGGCCGGCACGGCTACTGGCTGGAAGGCGCTCCCGAGCGAGCGGCCTGGTGCGGAGCTGAGACGCTGCCGTGTGGGCGGACCGGCTCCCGGCTGGAAGGTGCTCTCGTGGGGGCAGCCCGGTGCGGGGCTGAGACGCTGCCGTGTGGGTGGCCTGGCTATCGGCTGGAAGGTGCTCTCGTGGGGGCAGCCCGGTGCGGGGCTGAGACGCTGCCTTGTGGGCGGCCCGGTGCGGGGCGGAGACGGTGCTACGGCGGCTGAGGCGGCGTTCTGGCGGCGGCGACCTGGATCCGGGGCTCGGCCGCGGGCCAGTGGAGGACAATGTCGGGAGCTCGCAGGTCACAGGCTGGTGCCTGTTTTCCGGAGCACCCGTTGCAACAGCTGCGGGCAGCTTCGACCACCCCCGGGCCGCGGAGCTTGAACCGCGGGACTGATGCCATCGCCCGGTGGGGTATCGCCTCGGCGCAGAGGGAGAAGAGGAGGGAAGAGACAGTAACTCTAAGACTTTTGCCTCCATCACAGTGAGGAGGTGTTTGGTGAACTCACTGTGGTGGATGTTAATTTGTGTTTATTGTGTTTTGTTATTATTACATGTATGGCTGCAGGCAACAGCATTTCGTTCAGACCGAAAGGTCTGAATGACAAATAAAGGATTCAATTCAATTCAATTCAATGTTTAAGATGCGTTTCTTGTAGAAACGAAATGTCCGTGTTGTATGATTTCAACTGAGCTAGTATCTTGCCCCTTTTAACAGGTTCATTAATACCCCTTATATTCCAGCTACATAGTGTGATTCCTCCCATTTTCTTTTGATTGCCGTCATGCATTTTTACTAATTTTAATGACCTTATTTATTGCGGTGCATCCATACCTCAGGACTCTGGTTATTTGGGGGGCGTTTATATTATAGACTTCTTTGGTAGTTCCCTTCTGCGATTGTCCTTGAAAAAAAAACACATAGATGTGGCATATTGTGATAAAAAAAAAAATAGAACAAGTAAATTTACAGTGTCTGAGTATTCGACACTGTAGTGAATGTCCCACCCATCTGTGGGATTCGACATCAAGTTACATGCCAGTTTTAACTCCTGCTGCAACTTTCACCCTACATCCGGGCTACTATTTGGTGGTCTGTAGATAACACCAATTAATGTCTTCTTGCCTTTACAATTCCTCAACTCAATCCACAGTGACTCTACAACGTCAGTCCCTATGTCTTCCCTCGCAAGGAACTGAATTCCATCCCTCACCAGCAGAGCTACCGCCCCTCCTCTGCCCACCTGCCTGTCCTTTCTATAGGATGTATAACCCTGAATATTAAGTTCCCAGGCCTGATCCTCCTGCAGCCACGTCTCAGTAATCCCCACAATGTCATATCTACCAACCTCTAACTGAGCCTCAAGCTCATCTACTTTGCTTCTTATACTTCGCGCATTCATATACAATACTTTTAATTCCTTACGCATCTCACCTTTCACATCGATCCCTATTACACTTGGCCATACTCTCCTATCCCTTTGTGGGCTTTTTTTCCCATTAATTCTGGGGTCCTTAACCATCCCTTTACTCTCTTTCCCTTCAACTCCGTCCTCGACTATCCCATTTGACACCCCACCCCCCTTATTCAGTTTAAAACCACCCGTGTAGCAGTGGCAAACCTGCCTGCCAGAATGCTGGTCTCCCACCTGTTAAGATGCAATCCGTCCCTTTTGTACAGTTCCCCCTTACTCCAAAACAGATCCCAGTGATCTAAGAATCTAAATCCCTGCCCCCTGCACCAGTTCCTCAGCCACACAATCAGGTCCCGTATCTCCCTGTTCCTGCTCTCGTCAGCACGAGGAACTGGAAGCAAACCGGAGATAACAACACTGGAGTTCCTGCTTTTCAGCATTTTTCCGAGCTCTCTAAAGTCACGCTGCAGAATATTCATCCCCTTCTTTCCGACATCATTTGTGCCGATATGCACTACCACTTCCGGCTGTTCACCTTCGCCCTTGAGGATTTTCTGCACTCTGTCTGTGACATCCTGGATCCTGGCACCAGGAAGGCAGCACACCATCCTCAAATCCAGTCTGTTCCCACAGAAACCCCTGTCCGTACCTATCACTATGGAGTCTTCAACTACAATGGCATTGTCTGACGTTGGCCTCTTTGGTTTTGGCTCAACAGCCCTTTTTGCTTCGCAAGCCAGTCCGCCGCTCAGTGTAATAACCTTCTGTCCTGACAGCTTCTAAGTGGGTGAACCTGTTCACAAGAGGTACAACACCCGGGGACGTTTGCTTTCCATGTTTCCCTCCCTTTCTCACCATCACCCACCTTCTCTCTTCCAGTACCTTAGGTGTAACAACCTTATTGTAGGACTTGCTGAGGAACGACTCAGTTTCTCGGACAAACCTGAGGTCATCCACTTGCTTCTCCAGTTCCCCAACACGGTCCGTCAGGAGCTGTACCTGGATGCACTTCTCACATTTGCAGCAGCCAGAGGCACCAGCAGTGTCCTTGACCTCCCACATTCTGCAAGCATCACACTGAATCAGCTTGCTTGACATCTTCTTCTTTCATCTCTCCCTCTCCAGCATTTTGCGAAGCCTCCTCTCCTCAGCCTCCTCGCCGAAGACTCTTGAGCCAAAGACTCGCACTTCCCTCACAGGGCACTTCCCTCACAAGGCCGCTCCCTCACTGCCGCTCCCTAAGAACTGTTTTGCTTATATTGACTGTTAATTTGCCCAATTTACCAATTTACAAACCAAATTCCATTTAGTTGAATCAAGCATCGCATCGCAAGCCACATCAATGTCACTTTTGGGTGGTTTACAACATTTGTCCAACATAACCAATAAATGAATTAATTCCTCAATATCATCTTTGGGTTTAGGCATCTTGAATTAGGGCTTTCAGCTCAATGGGTGTCCAGGGTGTGTAGACTGTAACAGGATCTGCTTGGGGACCTGGAAAGGCTCGCATGGGTGCTTGTATATTAGGTGGAGCTAAGGATTCATTACTCCTCTCCCCTTGATTAATCATTTTACTATGTATGATTGGTCCCGGTGAGGAGATGGAGGAATCTGGTATAGCATAGGTCGGGGCTGCAGCTTGTTGTGTGCATCTATAGGGGGTAGTAGTACCTGTTGTTCTAGTGGGTGAGCAGATGGAGGAGCACCTTCGGGTGGTGGTGGGTATATGGGAGCCCAATCAACACGGTCACTGCCATCGTCCTCATCCTCGTCACATGTTTTAGTGTTATGTTTCAAAATCATCACCCGTTCTGTTGATGGAGGAGAATAAGGTGATGGATTGTGACCATGGCCATGGCTTTGTGATTTTCTGAGATACTGATTTTCACGATTTCTGTACGTACATAAGTTTATAGCTGTTAACCTGCGGCGCCTTTATTTCACATAGCTTACACAATGTATTCTTTCACATTTCTGCTTCTCATTGTCCACTCTCACCATTTCTCAATATTGAATTGAATTGAATTAAATTGAATTTCTTTACTTGTCATTCAAAATAAATTTGAACGAAATTCCGTTACCATGCAGTGATAACATTAAAAAAACGAGTGAATGAATAGTAAGATTAAACGAGAACTTACCAGTTTGAAGTTTGATCTTTATTTGATGAGGAGTTACGATGAGCGATTACGTGAAGATGCACGCCAGTCCGCATGCGCGTCAATCTTCAAAGCAGCGGTGGGAAATCACAGATAACAGTTGTTGAACTAACATAGTAAGGTTAGAGATGACTAGAACTACCAGATGACCTTTCTGATACGAGGGTTGGGAGCGGAGGGCACGTAATCGCTCATCGTAACTCCTCATAAAATAAAGATCAAACTTCAAACTGGTAAGTTCTCGTTTAATCTTAGCATTTTACTTCGGAGTCACGTGAGTGATTCCGTGAAGATTTCAAAGCTCTGAGTGATTTAATGCAGTGAACACGAGTCCACACAAGCACAACTGCATCAGTTGACCACAGATAAGTGAAACATTCATAATGCATACAGATATGACATAGATTTAAAACATGCTGATGCTTTTTAATGAATAAATAATAATAATAGTATCCCCTCTCATCCGGGAGGAAACTATAAAACAAAACCTAACATGGAGTTGGCAAATACCCCTGGTCTGGCAATGGGTTATTATATAATGTTTGGAAAGTTCGTTCGTTTGACCATCCTGCAGCCGCTAGGATGTGGTCCAGCGCAACGTACAAAACCCTTGCTGCTGATGTTGCAACAGCCCTGGTGGAGTGAAATTTGAAAATATTAGTATCTACTCCTGCATAAGCCAAAAACCCATTTTAACCACCTGGAGATGGTCTGAACTGATACCTTCTTATGAGGTTTTTTGTAACTAACACACATTGCTAGTTCAGAGCCACTAAGGCTCTTGGTGACCTTGACGTATTGTTGTATATGTGTGACCACACATAACCGAAGGTCCATGGGGTATGCCATAAAAAAACTAGTTTGAGACCTGGTGCCCCTGGTCTGCTCTGCTTAACTAAATCATCAACATAAAATATTATATTTTAACCATCCTGTCCAGTCGCAATTATGTAGTGACTGAACCCATTGCGCTGAGACCAGCGCCATGAGGATAACTACCTTATGAGAGCTGGGCCAAAGATAAGGATGTATCTGGAGCTCCCTGGTGAAGTAGTGTAACACAATGTCAATGAGCAGTATTAGTAATTTGGTAAATAACCTGGGAGCTGAAGTTAGCCCATTTTGCAATGCTTTAACTGTTATTATTGCCCCATCCAGATAAATTTCAAACATCTCCGGTGATCCCTGTGAAAGGGAACTGAATAGAATGTATCTTTGAGATCAATGCATGCCATAAAGATCCTATGGAAATCAGTTGTTAGACAGGTATGAAGTTTCCTATTCTGAAAAGTTTATACTGCACATGCGAGTTAAATCAAGGATGAACCGACATTCTCCATCTTTCACAATGAACAGGCCACACCTGCCATAATTCTGTGCCTGCCTCAAACGACAACTCTGGCCAGATATCCGAGCCTGTCTCGAAAGGCAATCCTGGCCATAATACTGAGCCTGCCTCGAAAGACAACTCTGGCCATAATATTGAGCCTGCCTCGAAAAACCACTCTGGCCCCAATTCCAAGCCTGCTTGGAACCCTAGTATACTGTGCAGTATAAAACGAATCACATGTTGGGTATTAATGGTGGAGTAGCAAGATGGATTCAACAGTGGCTGAATGGGAGATGCCAGAGAGAAATGGTGGATGGTTGTTTGTCAGGTTGGAGGCCAGTGACTAGTGGGGTGCCACAGGGATCTGTGTTGGGTCCACTGTTGTTTGTCATGTACATCAATGATCTGGATGATGGTGTGGTAAATTGGATTAGTAAGTATGCAGATGATACTAAGATAGGTGGGGTTGTGGATAATTAAGTAGATTTTCAAAGTCTACAGAGAGATTTATGCCAGTTGGAAGAGTGGGCTGAAAGATGGCAGATGGAGTTTAATGCTGATAAGTGTGAGGTGCTGCATCTTGGCAGGACAAATCAAAATAGGACGTACATGGTAAATGGTAGGGAATTGAAGAATGCAGGTGAACGGAGTGATCTGGGAATAACTGTGCACAGTTCCCTGAAAGTGGAATCTCATGTAGATAGGGTGGTAAAGAAAGCTTTTGGTGTGCTGGCCTTTATAAATCAGAGCATTGAGTATAGAAGTTGGGATGTAATGTTAAAATTGTACAAGGCATTGGTGAGGCCAATTCTGGAGTATGGTGTACAATTTTGGTTGCCTAATTATAGGAAGGATGTCAACAAAATAGAGAGAGTACAGAGGAGATTTACTAGAATGTTGCCTGGGTTTCAGCAACTAAGTTACAGAGAAAGGTTGATCAAGTTAGGGCTTTATTCTTTGGAGCGCAGAAGGTTAAGGGGGGACTTGATAGAGGTCTTTAAAATGATGAGAGGGATAGACAGAGTTGACGTGGATAAGCTTTTCCCACTGAGAGTAGGGAAGATTCAAACAAGGGGACATGACTTGAGAATTAAGGGACAGAAGTTTAGGGGTAACATGAGGGGGAACGTCTTTACTCAGAGAGTGATGACTGTGTGGAATGAGCTTCCAGTGAAGGTGGTGGAGGCAGGTTCGTTTTTATCATTTAAAAATAAATTGGATAGTTATATGGACGGGAAAGGAATGGAGGGTTATGGTCTGAGCGCAGGTATATGGGACTAGGGGAGAATACATGTTCGGCACGGACTAGAAGGGTCGAGATGGCCTGATTCCGTGCTGTAATTGTTATATGGTTATATGGTTATATGGTTATCATTATCATTTGTACAAAAACCAAGTGTAAATATACCAACTTGTAAATGGTCCACATACCCCATGTTTTGGATGTACCAGACCCACCCACCTGCATGGTTACCGGTGGTCTTATGGTAAGCCCAATGGCTCCTGATGCGGCTTCTATTTCCATCCTTGGTTGGAGAGTAGGACTGGTAGGGTGCATGGATTCCATATTTTTCCTGAGGCCGACTTGGGCCTTGGCTTGAAAGACCTCTGCCCAGCTTTCACACTGTCACCAGCTTTAGTGAACGGCTTACTGCCGATGGAGGCGTGGCACCGAACTCATAGAATCATAGAATCATAGAAAGTAGGTGCGAGAGTAGACCACCAGGTCCGTCGAGCCCGCACCGCCATTCACTCATGGCTGAACACTAAACAGACACACTTACCCACAAACAGTAGACACAAGACACAGAACACAAGACACTACCCTCCCCTTTATACCGCTATCACCCCTCTCCACCCCAAGAACCGCGTGATCTCCTGGGGGAGGCAAAAAACCGGATAAAAACCCAGGTCCAATTCGGGGAAAAAATCCGGGAAATTCCTCTCCGACCCCAATCCAGGCGATCGACACTTGTCCAGGAGATCACTCAGGTCTACTATACTAACCATACCTAGGTCCATATCCCTGCCCTCTCCCCGTAGCCCCTTATCCCCTTGGCAGCTAAAAAAACATCTATTTTTGACTTAAATATATTTAACGTTTCTGCTTCCACTGCTCCCTGGGGCAGTGAATTCCACAAACTAACCACCCTCTGGGTGAAGAAGTTCTTCCTCATCTCAGTTTTAAAAGAGCCCCCCCTCACTCTGCAACTATGTCCCCTAGTTCTAGCCTCCCCGATCATTGGGAACATCCTCGGTGCATCCACCCGATCAAGGCCCCTCACGATCTTATACGTTTCAATGAGATCGCCTCTCATTCTTCTAAACTCCAAAGAGTAGAGTCCCAGCTTACTTAACCTTTCCTCATATGTCAATCCCCTCATTGCAGGAATTAATCTTGTAAACCTTCGCTGCACTGCCTCCAGTGCTAGTACATCCTTTCTTAAGTATGGACCCCAGAACTGTACACAGTATTCCAAATGTGGTCTCACTAATACCGTGTACAGCTGCAGCAAGACCTCCGTGTTTTTATACTCAATCCCCCTAGCAATAAAGGCCAAAACTCCATTGGCCTTCCTGATTGCTTGCTGCACCTGCATACTGACTTTTAGTGATTCATGTACTAATACCCCTAGATTCCTTTGCGTTGCATTACAACGCAGCTCCTCCTCATTTAGAAAATAACTTGCCCTATCATTTTTTCCCCCAAAGTGAATGACTTCACATTTATTAGTATTAAATTTCATCTGCCAAGTTGTTGCCCACTCACCTAGCTTATCTATATCCTTTTGCAGACTCTTCCTATCCTCCTCATCCCCTACTTTCCCTCCCATTTTCGTATCGTCCGCAAATTTTGATATATTACACTTGGTTCCCTCCTCCAAATCATTTATATAAATTGTGAACAACTGGGGTCCCAGCACCGACCCTTGCGGAACCCCACTAGTTACCGGTTGCCATCCCGAGTATGAACCATTTATCCCCACTCTCTGCTAATGAAGCTTTGCTCGTCGTTGGTACCTTGATTGGTCTGACAGCTTTTGCTTGCTCATCCAGGTCTTACCTGTTGGATAGGTCTTACCTGAAGAGAAGATTCGACGGCTGGCCTCCAATGTCACCCCTGATAGCGTTGTTCACTGCCGGCACTTGTAACGTGAGGGGAACTCTAGCCCCTTCCCGGTTTTCCCGGAAACCAACTCTTCCGGCAGCAACAACTTTGTTTGCGAGGATTCCCCTGAAGCCATACGCATGTGCTCCATAATGTTCCACAGACACACTTTCGAATTTTTAGTCAGTTGCACACTGACCCTAAGAAACACTAAGGTGCAGAAAATGCTCGTGGGAGTTGTGTACAGGCCACCTAACAGTAGTAGGGGAGTTGGAGATGGCATCAAACAGGAAATTAGAAATGCGTGCAACAAAGGTAAAACAGTTATAATGGATGACTTAAATCTATATATAGATTGGGTGAATCAAATTGGCAGGGGTGCTGAGGAAGAGGATTTCTTGGAATGTATGCGGGATAGTTTTCTAAACCAACATGTAGAGGAACCAACGAGAGAGCAGGCTATTCTAGACCGGGTATTGAGTAATGAGGAAGGGTTAGTTAGCAGTCTTGTTGTGCGTGGCCCCTTGGGCAAGAGTGACCATAATATGGTTCGGTTCTTCGTTAGGATGGAGAGTGACATAATTGATTCAGAAACAAGGGTTCTGAACTTAAAGAAAGGTAACTTTGAGGGTATGAGACATGAATTGGCCAAGATAGACTGGCAATTTATTCTTAAAGGGTTGACGGTTGATATGCAATGGAAGGCATTTAAAGACTGCATGGATGAACTACAACAATTGTTCATCCCAGTTTGGCAAAAGAATAAATCAGGGAAGGTAGTGCATCCATGGATAACAAGGGAAATCAGGGATAGTATCAAAACAAAAGATGAAGTATACAAATTAACCAGAAATTCAGATTTCAGCAGAGGAGGGCAAAGGGTGACAAGTGGTGTACCGCAAGGCTCAGTGCTGGGACCCCAGCTATTTACAATATATATTAATGATTTGGACGAGGGAATTGAATGCAACATCTCCAAGTTTGCAGATGACACGAAGCTGGGGGCAGTGTTAGCTGTGAGGAGGATGCTAGGAGGCTGCAAGGTGACTTGGATAGGCTGGGTGAGTGGGCAAATGCATGGCAGATGGCGTAAAATATGGATAAATGTGAGGTTATCCACTTTGGTGGCAAAAACAGGAAAGTAGACTATTACCTAAATGGTGGCCGATTAGGAAAAGGGGAGATGCAACGAGACCTGGGTGTCATTGTACACCAGTCATTGAAAGTAGGCATGCAGGTGCAGCAGGCAGTGAAGAAAGCAAATGGTATGTTGGCATTCATAGCAAAAGGATTTGAGTATAGGAGCAGGGAGATTCTACTGCAGTTGTACAGGGTCTTGGTGAGACCACACCTGGAGTATTGCGTACAGTTTTGGTCTCCAAATCTGAGGAAATACATTCTTGCCATAGAGGGAGTACAGAGAATGTTCACCATACTGATTCCTGGGATGTCAGGACTTTCATATGAAGAAAGACTGGATAGACGTGGCTTGTACTCGCTAGAATTTAGAAGATTGAGGGGGGATCTTATAGAACCTTACAAAATTCTTAAGAGGTTGGACAGACTAGATGCAGGAAGATTGTTCCCGATGTTGGGGAAGTCCAGGACAAGGGGTCACAGTTTAAGGATAAAGTGGAAATCCTTTAGGACCGAGATGAGAAAAACATTTTTCACACAGGGAGTAGTGGTGAATCTCTGGAATTCTCTGCCACAGAAGGTAGTTGAGGCCAGTTCATTGGCTATATTTAAGAGGGAGTTAGATGTGGCCCTTGCGGCTAAAGGGATCAGGGGGTATGAAGAGAAGGCAGGTACAGGATACTGAGTTGGATGATCAGTCATGATCATATTGAATGGCGGTGCAGGCTCGAAGGGCCGAATGGCCTACTCCTGCACCTATTTTCTATGGTTCTATTTTTCTATGACCCCTCGCACTCCCCTCCACAGAGAGGGATATTCGTAGGCAGCCCTGAAACAGGTGCTGCCGCAGGCCCCTGAGGATACCTGTGCTGAAATATAGCCTATGGACCAATATCAGGATGGAGCATCACATTTATGGGATAAACGCCCAAGGGCGCTATCCATGCTCCATTTTTTCCATTGCGGACCTTCTGATTCATGCCCTTCGTGCCTCGTGGTATGCTCCCCTGCAATACCGCCGAACTCTGAGTCAGAGAAAACTGACCCCGAATGCTCCCCTCCTCAGAGAGGGAGACATTGTGCAGCCCTGAAACAGGTGCCGCTGCCGCGGGCCTCCGAGGAGACACGGGCTGATATAACTCCCTCCTTTGGAGCATATCATTGCGGAGCAACCTCTCCATCAGGTGCTCCATGTGGGTTAGACGTCCAAAGACACTACCCATGAAGGAGGGGAACCCTGCTGGCCTGACTCGTCCATGTCCATAGTCCTGTCCGACTTATACTTGGATTTACCCCCTTTCTGGGGAACCATAGCGGTCTGGGAGCCGCTGACCGCATTGTCAGCGACTTAGGTAGCGAACCCACCGGCCGCCAGCTACCCGCGCATCCGCGGTCTGGACCGGGATCTCCCCACAGTCCATAACTGGTTTCCCTGCGGCCCGTCCGGACTTCGCCCCAAAATCATCCAGCAGGAAAATCTCTGTAGGAAGAGATTCCTGCAAGAAAATACAGAACTTGGAAATAAGTTTAAAACTTACCTGCAGGTTTAAACTTACCGATGGAGGAGCAACGCGCCTGCCAGCGAGTCGTAGCGCCATGCGTCAGACGTAATGACGCGCATGCGGACTGGCGGGCTTCTTCACGAAATCACTCACGTGACTCCGAAGTAAAATTAATAAGTTTATTGGCCAAGTATTCACAAGCAAGGAATTTGCCTTGGTGCTCTTCCCGCAAGTGACGACATGACATACAGTGACAGTTAGGAATAACACATAAATCATTAAACATTAATAAATAAAACATTATCGATTAAATGTGTGAATTAAATAAAATACCAGAGCAAAATGAGGCTACAAATGTTTGGTAATTAAGTAGAGCTACTACAAGTATAAGCTTCAAAACACACAATGAGCATAATTTACCACAAACATCAATTACAGTGACTCTCCTCCAGACACCTCCTCACTGTGATGAAAGGTAAAATAAAAGGCTTATCTCTTCCTTGCTTCTTCTCCCGCGGTCAGGCAGTCAAAACCGCTGCGGCGAGGCGATCGAGGCTCCCGATGTTGAAGCCCCCACTGGGCGATGGAAGCTCCCGCAGCCGTTTTAAGCCACGCTGGCGACGAAAGTCCTGCCAACTGGCCGATTCAAATCTTACTATGGTTCTCTGTTCCATAGTTACATAGTTCCATAGTTACTCTTAGACTCTCTCAACATGGGAAACATTTTACTAGCCTGTCCAATCCTTTAAGAATTCCTTAAGAATTTTATGTCCAGATACATTACATCCATTCTACTCGTTACATCCTCAAAAATTTCCAGAAGATTAATCAAGCATGATTTCCCCTTCATAAATCCACGCTGACTTTGACCGATCCTTCACTTCTTTCCAAATGCGCTGCTGTAACATCTTTAATAATCGACTCCAGCATCTTACCCACTACCTATGTAAGGCTAACTGGTCTATAATTCCCAGTTTTCTCTCTCATTTCTTTCTCAAAAAGTGGAGTTGCATTGGCTACCATCCAGTCCGTGGAACTGATCCAGAGTCTATAGAACATTGGAAAATGATCACCAATGCATCCACAATTTCCAGGGGCACCTCCTTGAGTACTCTGGGATGCAGACCATCAGGCCCTGGGGATTTATCTGCCTTCAGTCCCAAAGGTTTCCTGTCTGATGCGGATTCCCTTCACTTCCTCCCTCCCACTAGATCCTCGGTCCCCCAGTATTTCTGGGAGATTGTTTGTGTTTTCCTTAGTGAAGACAGAACCAAAGTACTTGTTTAACTGTTCTGCCATTTCCTTGTTTCCCATTATAAATTCACCTGTTTCTGACTGTAAGGGAACTACATTTGTCTTCATTAATCTTTTCCTTTTTACATATCTAAAGAAGCTTTTATGGTCAGTTTTTATATTCCCCGCAAGCTTTCTTTCATGCTCTATTTTCCCCCTCTGAATTAAATCCTTGTCCTCCTCTGTTAAATTCTGAATGTCTCCCAGTCCTCCGGTTTGTGCTTCCTCTGGCCAATTTAGATGCCTCTTCCTTGGATTTATCGACAAGTGTTGAAGGTCATCCTGCAGGTGGGTGGTCTGGGTGACCGGTGCCCATCAGCCAATCTCTCTCACCCTCTTGTGTACATGCCAGTCTACAGCTGCTCCGTGATGTGGAGCCCCCGACCACTTCACTATCTCTTTACATTAGAGATACAGTGCGGAAACAGTCCCTGCAGCCCACCGAGTCCACGCCGACCATTGATCACCCCGTACACTAGCACAACCCTCACTCCCCTACTCCCCTCACTCTCCATCATGCCCCATCACTCTCCCCTCTCTCCCTTCATTCCCCTACTCCCCTCACTCCCCTCACCCCCCTCACTCCCCTCACTCCCCTCACCCTTCATTCCCCTACTCCCCTCATTCCTCCTACTCCCCTCAACCCCCTCAATCTCGCTCACTCCCCTCACTCTCCCTCAATCTTGCTCACTCCCCTCGCTCCAACTCACTCCACCTCACTCCCCTCACTCTCCCCTCACTCTCCATCACGCCCCCTCACTCTCCCCTCTCACACTTCATTCCCCTACTCCCCTCACTCCTCCTACTCCCCTCAACCACCTCAATCTCGCTCACTCCCCTCACCCCCCTCACTCCCTCACTCCCCTCACTCCCCTCACCCCCCTCACTCCCTCACTCCCCTCACTCCCCTCACTCCTCTCACTCCCCTCACTCCCTCACTCCCCTCACTCCCCTCACTCCCCTCACTCTCCTCACTTCACTACTACCCTCACTTTCCATCGCGCACCCTCACTCTCCCCTCTCTCCCTTCACTCCACTACTCCCCTCACTCCCCTCACCCCGCTCATTCCCCTCACTCTTCCTCAATCTCGCTCACTCCCCTCGCTCCAACTCACTCCACCTCACTTCCCTCACCCCGGTCACTCTACCTCACTCCCCTAACACCAACTTACTCCCCTCAACCCCCTCACTCCCCTCACCCTCCTCACTCCCCTCACTCCCCTCACTCCCCTCACCCTCCTCACTCCCCTCACTCCACTCACTCCCCTCACCCTCCTCACTCCCCGCACACTCCTCACTCCCCTCACTCCCCTCAAACTCCTCACTCCCCTCACCCTCCACACTCCCCTCACTCCCCTCACCCTCCTCACTCCCCTCACTCCGCTCACACCACCTCCATCACCGCCCCTCCCTCACTCCCCTTCACTCTCCTTTTACTCTCCCTCCCTCACTCTTTCTCATCTCCACCTCCCCTCCCCCTCTCTCCCCTCGTCTCCCTGTCCTGCTTTGACCCAGGGCTAACTCTGATCCATTCGGGCCTCTCACTGTGTGGTGTTGTGGGTGAGGAAAGGGGTGCCAGACCTTGGCACACAATCTCATGCAGGTCACGACTAGAGGGACACTGTCTCTGTTGCGATTAGGGGGAGGGGGGTTAAAGGACGGAGGTGTGGGGTACCGAGGAGACACGAGTGAGGGCCGCTTCTATGTTCCCTAAAGAATGAGGACATCTCGAATGCCCCAGTATGGAACAGCTCATCTTTGGCGCAGATGCTGCGTAGACGGAGGAATTGAAAGTCGACGGTAGAGCCTTTGCAGGAAGCAGGGTGGGAAGAAGTGTAGTCGAGATAGTTGTGGGAGTCAGTGGGTTTGTTATAGACGTCAGTCAATGTCTGGGCCGTTTGGACATGTGGTGGTGGTGGCTGTGAGGAGGAGCAGAGCTATAAGATTGTTGGACAGAGGAGCTATCTCTCCTTGGATCCCATGGGATCTAACCTTCTAGAGCAGCCTACCATGCGGAACCTTGTCAAATGCTTTACTGAAGTCCATGTAAACACCTACAGCTCTGCTTTATCGACTTTTATGGTCACATTTTCAAAAATCTCAAACAGATTTGTGAGACATGACCTCTGTTGGAATAATTTTACACAAGACGTGAGTTACATTCAAAATGTTACTACATTATTAGCAATAACTTGTCAGACAAGGAGAACAGTCAAGCAAGAGACTGTCCACACGATACAAAGCATGCAATATTTTAATATCATCTTTGAAAACATAATACCAAGATTAGTCACGTACACTTGTTTACAGGGTTAACTATTCTGATCCAACATTCGTTATCTTTCCACTGAAAAACAGGCATCTTTATCTGTGTGGGATATCTCAGAGAGTAGCCGTGTGGCCTTAAGTTCACAAGCTCTTCCTTGTATGAAGCGAACTTGTTTCCTTGACTCACCTGCAACAGGAATGTTTAGCCATTCACTGGAGTAACGTTCAATTTCCACAGAGTGAGGTGCTGCCCACGTTGAAATACAAGATGGAAGAACAGCTCAGTTCTTCCCACAATTCCCACAATCTCCCCTCTTGTCCAACCAGGTCAATAATAAAATTGTTAGTCAGTGTTATCATGCAAGTCAAGAGAGTTTATTGTCATGTGTCCCAGATAGGAGAATGAAATTCTTGCTTTGCTTCAGCACAACAGAATATAGTAGGCATGAATACAGAACATATCATATCAGTGTGTCCATATACCATTATATAAATATATACACACATCAATAAAATAAGCAGATAAAGTGAAAATAAACAGATAATGGTCTATTATGCTACTGATTATAATATATACACACACATAAATAATCAGATAAAGTGCAATGGGCTCTTAATGTTCCGAGATTTGTTTCAGTTGAGTTTAATAGCCCGATGGCTGTGGGGAAGTTGCTATTTCTGAACCTGGACATTGCTTCAGGCTCTTGTACCTTCTACCTGAAGGTAGCTGGGAGATGAGTGTGTGGCCAGGATGGTGTGGGTCCTTGATGATGCTGCCAGCATTTTTGAGGCAGCAACTGCGATAGATCCCCTCGATGGTAGGGAGGTCAGAGCCGATGGTGGACTGGGCACTGTTTACTACTTTTTGTAGTCTTTTCCGCTCCTGGGCGCTCAAGTTGCCGAAGCAAGCCACGATGCAACTGGTCAGCATGCTCTCTACTGTGCACCTGTAGAAGTTAGAGAGAGTCCTCCTTGACAAACCGATATTCATGAGTTGCATGATGGTGCCATCAGGATCATATTGAAACAGGATGTGTTGTGGTTCAGCACTGAGACGGGACAAGCAGGAGAGCTCGAATGAGGCAGAGTGATAGCTGGAACAGTACATATACGGTGACAACAGCTACTAAAATAATAATACCATATTTTAAAATGACTTAACGAGCCATCCAGCATGGTTTCCAAGGTCAGGGAGGCACTCCCACCAGTCAAGGGGTTTAATTTCTGAGATCTGCTGCAAGGTGAGGACATGGTCATGAATAATCCATACATCACTTTCAATTTGTTTGTCTTGGTTTGGGAAGAAACAGCAGGATGTGTTAAGGGTTGCACACACTCTACCCTGGGCCACTAGGAGATAGTCCAGAGTTATCCAATATTAAATAACCATCTTGGACAGTGTCTGGACTTCAGTGAAGGGCCAAAATCGCATCTACTGTCCTGTTCTCTACTTATTCCATGGTGGCTGAAATACTGATGCTTGCTTTCTCCAGCTCATTTACTCCCAGGCCAGGTGTCAGGGTGCGGAGGAATCTGTGCAACCGTGTATTGCAGACAACAAGTGAGTTTTCAACTTCTCACCTGCGTCCACGCTTCACTGGGGATGGCTGACTGATTCCTGATCAAATGAGTCTGGATGGTTTTAACTCCCCAAGTATTAGGGGCTATGTATCCCATAGTACAGGTCCCAATCTAATTCGTTGGTAGGGATTTATAAGCATTGTCACCACATATCCAGAATACCACGTGCTGAACAACCGTAGGGTGCTACTCAGTTCAGTTCCGGCAAAATAACTTCCAGAGAACAGCCTGTGAGCGTGTGTGTATGTATGTGTGTGTGTGTGTGTGTGTGTTTGTGTGTGTGTGTATGTATATATGTATGTTTTTATGTGTGTATGTATGTATGTGTATCTACGTGTGTGTATGTATGTGTGTGTATATATGTATGTTAGTATGTGTGTAAAATGTATGTAGGTTTGTGTGTGTCTGTATGTATGTATGTATGTATGTGTGTATGTATGCAAGTATGTATGTATGCATGTATGTGTGTATGTATGTATGTACATATTTATGCATGTATGCATGTATATATGTATGTGTGTATGTGTGTACGTATGCATGTATGTATGTGTGTATATATGTATGTATGTATGTGTGTATATGTGTATGCATGCATGTATGTATGTATGTATGTATGAGTCTGGATGGTTTTAACTCCCCAAGTATTAGGGGCTACGTATCCCATAGTACAGGTCCCAATCTAATTCGTAGGCAGGGATTTATAAGCATTGTCACCACATATCCAGAATACCACGTGCTGAACAACCGTAGGGTGCTATTCAGTTCAGTTCCGGCAAAATAACTTCCAGAGAACAGCCTGTGAGCGTGTGTGTGTGTTTGTGTGTGTGTGTATGTATGTAAGTACATAGGCATGTGTGTATGTAAGTGTGTATTTCTGCACGTATGTAAGTGTGTGTGTGTGTATGTATATATGTATGTGTTTATGTGTGTATGTATGTATGTGTATCTACGTGTGTTTATGTATGTGTGTCTGTGTGTGTATATATGTATGTATGTATGTGTGTATGCATGCAAGTATGTATGTATGCATGTATGTGTGTATGTATGTATGTACATATGTATGCATGTATGTATGTATATATGTATGTGTGTACGTATGCATGCATGTATGTATGTATGTGTGTATGTATGTATGTGTGTATATGTGTATGCATGTATGTATGTATGTATGTATGTATGTATGTATGTATATATGTATGTATATATGTGTATATGTGTGTATGTATGCGTGCCACAGAATACTGCATGTCCGCCAAAATCTATGTGGACAAAGAGCTGAAGGTTTCCCCATTACATATTTCATGCCATTTTGCTGCTTGATCAAAGTGTCAGCCGTCCACAGTGTCAGGCGAGCATCCTGGATGCGGGGGAGGGAGAGGGCGAGGGTTGCAGGGCAGAGGGATTTAGGGGTGCAGTGAGATCGTTCCCTGAAAATGGTCATTGGTCTGCATCTACACGGGGATGGGGGAGCAAGGACGGAGGTGTGGGGTACCGAGGAGACACGAGTCAGTGGGTTTGTTATAGACGTCAGTCAATGTCTGAGCCATTTGGACATGTGGTGGTGGTGGCTGTGAGGAGGAGCAGAGCTATAAGATTGTTGGACAGAGGAGCTATCTCTCCTTGGATCCCATGGGATCTAACCTTCCAGAGCAGCCTACCATACGGAACCATGTCAAATGCTTTACTGAAGTCCATGTAGACAACATCTACAGTTCTGCTTTATCGACCTTTATGGTCACATCTTCAAAAGTCTCAAACAGATTTGTGAGACACGACCTCTATTGGAATAATTTTACACAAGACGTGAGTTATTTTCAAACTGTTACTACATTATTAGCAATAACTTGTCAGACAAGGAGAACAGTCAAGCAAGAGACTGTCCACATGATACAAAGCATGCAATATTTTAATATCATCTTTGAAAACATAATACCAAGATTAGTTACGTACACTTGTTTACAGAGTTAACTATTCTGATCCAACATTCGTTATCTTTCCACTGAAAAACAGGCATCTTTATCTGTGTGGGATATCTCAGGGAGTAGCCGTGTGGCCTTAAGCTCACAAGCTCTTCCGTGTATGAAGTGAACTTGTTTCCTTGACTCACCTGCACCAGGCATGTTTAGCCATTCACTGGAGTAACGTTCGATTTCCACAGAGTGAGGTGCTGCCCACGTTGAAATACAAGATGGAAGAACAGCTCAGTTCTTCCCACAATTCCCACAATCTCCCCTCTTGTCCAAACAGGTCAATAATAAAATTGTTAGTCAGTGTTATCATAAAAGTCAAGAGAGTTTATTGTCATGTGTCCCAGATAGGAGAATGAAATTCTTGCTTTGCTTCAGCACAACAGAATATAGTAGGCATGAATACAGAACAGATCATATCAGTGTGTCCAAATACCATTATATAAATATATACACACATCAATAAAATAAGCAGATAAAGTGCAAATATAGACAGATAATGGTCTATTATGATATTGATTATTATATATACACACACATAAATAATCAGATAAAGTGCAATGGGCTCTTAATGTACCGAGATATGTTTCAGTTGAGTTTAATAGCCTGATGGCTGTGGGGAGCTATTTCTGAACCTGGACGTTGCTTCAGGCTCTTGTACCTTCTACCTGAAGGTAGCTGGGAGGTAGATAGATAGATAGATAGATAGATAGATAGATAGATAGATAGATGGATGGATGGATGGATGGATGGATGGATGGATGGATGGATGGATGGATGGATGGATGGATGGATGGATGGATGGATGGATGGATGGATGGATGGATGGATGGATGGATGGATGGATGGATGGATGGATGGATTGATGGATGGATGGATGGATGGATGGATGGATGGATGGATGGATGGATGGATGGATGGATGGATGGATGGATGGATGGATGGATAGATAGATAGATAGATAGATAGATAGATAGATAGATAGATAGATAGATAGATAGATAGATAGATAGATAGATAGATAGATAGATAGATAGATATGCCTTTATTGTCATTCAGACCGAAGTCTGAACGAAATTGCAGCATTCATACATGTAATACAATAAACACAACAATAAACACATATTAACATCCACCACAGTGAGTCCACCCAGCATCTCCTCACTGTGATGGAGGCAAAAGTCTTAGGTCTGCAGTCTCTTCCCTCCTCTTCTCCCTCTGCGCTGAGGCGATACCCCCCGGGCGATGTTATAAATCAGTCCCGCGGCTCAAACACCGCGGCCCGGGGTGGTCGAAGCTGCCGCCCACCAGTCCTGCAGAGGCAGCCGCTGGCCCGCGGCCGAACCCCGGACTCAGGCCACCACCGCCAGACACCGTCCCAGCCACCCGCACGTGAGTACCGTGCCGTCTTCAGCCTCGGGCTGGTCCGCCCCCGACATGGGCACCGAACCTCCCCCGGGCCGGGCCGCCCCGACTTGGGCGTCACTTCTCCCTCTGGCCGGGCTCCCCGACTTGGGCGTCACTTCTCCATCTGGACGGGCTGCCCCGACTTGGGCGTCGCTTCTCCCCCCGGCCGGGCCGCCCCGACATGGGCATCGCTTCTCCCTCGGGCCGGGCCGCCCCGACATGGGCGCCGAACTTCCCTCGGGCTGCGAGCGCCGCACCTCCCCGAGCTCGGCCGCTCCAACGGGAGCCTCGTTCCACCCTTGGGCTGGCCGCCCTCACGAGAGTGCCACAACCTCTCACGGGAGCACTGTTCCAGCCCTGAGCCGGACCACCCTCACGGGAGCGAGCTCAGGGCAAGTCCTGACAGGCTCTGCCTCCGGAGCCTCGAGGTCATCAGCTCCATTAGGCCTCAGCGCAGACGGAGGCAGAGAAGGGGAATGCGACAATAAAGTCGCATTCCCCCGCAGGGAGAGACTGCAAACCCCGTTACAACCCCCCACCCCCCCCAAAACACAAACTAAAAAGCAAAAACTAGACTAACCAAAACAAAATAAACAACACAAAAAACACAAACAAACGGGACTGCCAGTGAGCCGCTGCAGCCAGGGCCGCGCCGCCACTCCGATGAGTGTGTGGCCAGGATGGTGTGGGTCCTTGATGATGCTGCCAGCGTTTTTGAGGCAGCAACTGCGATAGATCCCCTCGATGGTAGGGAGGTTAGAGCCGATGGTGGACTGGGCACTGTTTACTAATTTTTGTAGTCTTTTCTGCTCCTGGGAGCTCAAGTTGCCGAACCATGCCACGATGCAACTGGTCAGCATGCTCTCTACTGTGCACCTGTAGAATTTAGAGAGAGTCCTCCTTGACAAACCGATATTCATGAGTTGCATGATGGCGTCATCAGGATCATATTGAAACAGGATGTGAAGTGGTTCTGCACTGAGACGGGACAAGCAGGAGAGCTCGAATGAGGCAGAGTGATAGCTGGAACAGTACATATATGGAGACAACAGCGACTAAAATAATAATACCATATTTTAAAATGGTCTTAACGAGCCCTCCAGCACAGTTTCCAAGGTCAGGGAGGCACTCCCACCAGTCAAGGGGTTTAATTTCTGAGATCTGCTACAAGGTTCCTACCATACATCACTTTCAATTTGTTTGTCTTGGTTCGGGAAGAAACAGCAGGATGTGTTAAGGGTTGCACACACTCTACCCTGGGCCACTAGGAGATAGTCCAGAGTTATCCAATATTAAATAACCATCTTGGACAGTATCTGGACTTCAGTGAAGGGCCAAAATCACATCTACCGTCCTGTTCTCTACTTATTCCATGGTGGCTGAAATACTGATGCTTGCTTTCTCCAGCTCATTTACTCCCAGGCCAGGTGTCAGGGTGCGGAGGAATCTGTGCAACCCTGTATTGCAGACAACAAGTGAGTTTTCAACATCTCACCTGCGTCCACGCTTCACTGGGGATGGCTGACTGATTCCTGATCAAATGAGTCTGGATGGTTTTAACTCCCCAAGCATTAGGGGCTACATATCCCATAGTACAGGTCCCAATCTAATTCGTAGGTAGGGATTTATAAGCATTGTCACCACATATCAAGAATACCCCGTGCTGAACAACCGTAGGGTGCTACTCAGTTCAGTTCCGGCAAAATAACTTCCAGAGAACAGCCTGTGAGTGTGTGTGTATGTATGTGTGTGTGTGTATGTAGGTACGTAGGCATGTGTGTATGTATTTCTGCACGTATGTAAGTGTGTGTGTGTGTGTGTATGTATATATGTATGTGTTTATGTGTGTATGTATGTATGTGTATCTACGTGTGTGTATGTATGTGTGTCTGTGTGTGTATATATGTATGTTAGTATGTGTGTAAAATATATGTAAGTTTGTGTGTGTATGTATGTATGTGGGTACATATGCATGTATGTATGTGTGTATGTATGTATATGTGTATGCATGTATGTATGTATATATGTATATATGTGTATATGTGTGTATGTATGCGTGCCACAGAATACTGCATGTCTGCCACAATCTATGTGGACAAAGAGCTGAAGGTTTCCCCATAACATATTTCATGCCATTTTGCTGCTTGATCAAAGTGTCAGCCGTCCACAGTGTCAGGCGAGCATCCTGGATGCGGGGGAGGGAGAGGGCGAGGGTTGCAGGGCAGAGGGATTTAGGAGTGCAGTAAGATCGTCTCCTGAAAATGGTCATTGGTCTTCATCTACACGGGGAGGGGGGAACAAGGACGGAGGTGTGGGGTACCGAGGAGACACGAGTGAGGGCCGCAACAAAGTTTCCTAAAGAATGAGGACATCTCGAATGCCCCAGTATGGAACACCTCATCTTTGGCGCAGATGCTGCGTAGTTGGAGGAATTGAAAGTCGACGGTAGAGCCATTGCAGGAAGCAGGGTGGGAAGAAGTGTAGTCGAGATAGTTGTGGGAGTCAGTGGGTTTGTTATAGACGTCAGTCAATGTCTGGGCCATTTGGACATGTGGTGGTGGTGGCTGTGAGGAGGAGCAGAGCTATAAGATTGTTGGACAGAGGAGCTATCTCTCCTTGGATCCCATGGGATCTAACCTTCCAGAGCAGCCTACCATGCGGAACCTTGTCAAATGCTTTACTGAAGTCCATGTAGACAACATCTACAGTTCTGCCTTATCGACCTTTATGGTCACATCTTCAAAAATCTCAAACAGATTTGTGAGACACGACCTCTGTTGGAATAATTTTACACAAGACGTGAGTGACATTCAAACTGTTACTACATTATTAGCAATAACTCGTCAGACAAGGAGAACAGTCAAGCAAGAGACTGTCCACACGAAACAAAGCATGCAATATTTTAATATCATATTTGAAAACATAATACCAAGATTAGTCACGTACACTTGTTTACAGGGTTAACTATTCTGACCCAACATTCGTTATCTTTCCACTGAAAAACAGGCAGCTTTATCTGTGTGGGATATCTCAGGGAGTAGCCGTGTGGCCTTAAGTTCACAAGCTCTTCTTTGTATGAAGCGAACTTGTTTCCTTGACTCACCTGCAACAGGAATGTTTAGCCATTCACTGGAGTAACGTTCGATTTCCACAGAGTGAGGTGCTGCCCGCGTTGACATACAAGATGGAAGAACAGCTCAGTTCTTCCCACAATTCCCACAATCTCCCCTCTTGTCCAAACAGGTCAATAATAAAATTGTTAGTCAGTGTTATCATGCAAGTCAAGTGAGTTTATTGTCATGTGTCCCAGATAGCAGGATGAAAGTCTTGCTTTGCTTCAGCACAACATGAATACAGAACATATCATATCAGTGTGTCCATATACCATTATATAAATATATGCACACATCAATAAAATAAGCAGATAAAGTGAAAATAAACAGATAATGGTCTATTATGCTATTGATTAAAATGTATTCGCACAGATAAATAATCAGATAAAGTGCACTGGGCTCTTAATGTTACGAGATATGTTTCAGTTGAGTTTAATAGCCTGATGGCTGTGGGGAAGCAGCTATTTCTGAACCTGGACGTTGCAGTCTTCAGGCTCTTGTACCTTCTACCTGAAGGTAGCGGGGAGATGAGTGTGTGGCCAGGATGGTGTGGGTCCTTGATGATGCTGGCAGCCTTTTTGAGGCAGCGACTGTGATAGATCCCCTCGATGGTAGGGAGGTCAGAGCCGATGGTGGACTGGGCACTGTTTACTACTTTTTGTAGTCTTTTCCGCTCCTGGGCGCTCAAGTTGCCGAACCATGCCACAATGCAACTGGTCAGCATGCTCTCTACTGTGCACCTGTAGAATTTAGAGAGAGTCCTCCTTGACAAACCGATATTCATGAGTTGCATGATGGCGTCATCAGGATCATATTGAAACAGGATGTGTTGTGGTTCTGCACTGAGACGGGACAAGCAGGAGAGCTCGAATGAGGCAGAGTGATAGCTGGAACAGTACATATACGGTGACAACAGCTACTAAAATAATAATACCATTTTAAAATGGTCTTAACGAGCCCTCCAGCACGGTTTCCAAGGTCAGGGAGGCACTCCCACCAGTCAAGGGGTTTAATTTCTGAGATCTGCTGCAAGGTGAGGACATGGTCATGAATAATCCTTACATCACTTTCAATTTGTTTGTCTTGGTTCGGGAAGAAACAGCAGGATGTGTTAAGGGTTGCACACACTCTACCCTGGGCCACTAGGAGATAGTCCAGAGTTATCCAATATTAAATAACCATCTTGGACAATGTCTGGACTTCAGTGAAGGGCCAAAATCACATCTACCGTCCTGTTCTCTACTTATTCCATGGTGACTGAAATATTGATGCTTGCTTTCTCCAGCTCATTTACTCCCAGGCCAGGTGTCAGGGTGCGGAGGAATCTGTGCAACCTTGTATTGCAGACAACAAGTGAGTTTTCAACTTCCCGCCTGCGTCCACGTTTCACTGGGGTTGGCTGACTGATTCCTGATCAAATGAGTCTGGATGGTTTTAACTCCCAAAGCATTAGGGGCTATGTATCCCATAGGACAGGTCCCAATCTAATTCGTAGGTAGGGATTTATAAGCATTGTCACCACATATCCAGAATACCCCATGCTGAACAAACGTAGCGTGCTACTTAGTTCAGTTCCGGCAAAATAACTTCCAGAGAACAGCCTGTGAGCGTGTGTGTATGTATGTGTGTGTGTGTGTGTGTGTGTTTGTGTGTGTGTGTATGTATGTAGGTACGTAGGCTTGTGTGTATGTATGTATGTATGTATTTCTGCACGTATGTAAATGTGTGTGTGTGTATGTATATATGTATGTGTTTATGTGTGTATGTATGTATGTGTATCTACGTGTGTGTATGTATGTGTGTCTGTGTGTGTATATATGTATGTTAGTATGTGTGTAAAATGTATGTAAGTTTGTGTGTGTATGTATGTATGTATGTATGTGTGTATGTATGTATTTATGTATGTGTGTTTGCATGTATGTATGTTTGCATGTATGTATGTATGCAAGCATGTATGTATGCATGTATGTGTGTATGTATGTATCTATATATGTATGCATGTATGTATGTATATATGTATGTGTGTATGTGTGTACGTATGCATGTATGTATGTGTGTATGTATGTATACATGTGTATATGTGTATGCATGTATGCGTGCCACTGAATACTGCATGTCCGCCACAATCTATGTGGTCAAAGAGCTGAAGGTTTCCCCATTACATATTTCATGCCATTTTGCTGCTTGATCAAAGTGTCAGCCGTCCACAGTGTCAGGCGAGCATCCTGGATCCGGGGGAGGGAGAGGGCGAGGGTTGCAGGGCAGAGGGATTTAGGAGTGCAGTGAGATCGTTCCCTGAAAATGGTCATTGGTCTTCATCTACAGGGGGAAGGGGGAGCAAGGGCGGAGGTGTGGGGTACCGAGGAGACACGAGTGAGGGCCGCATTTATGTTCCCTAAAGAATTAGGTCATCTCGAATGCCGCAGTATGGAACACCTCATCTTTGGAGCAGATGCTGCGTAGACGGAGGAATTGAAAGTCAGCATTAGAGCCATTGCAGGAAGCAGGGTGGGAAGAAGTGTAGTCGAGATAGTTGTGGGAGTCAGTGGGTTTGTTATAGACGTTAGTCAATGTCTGGGCCATTTGGACATGTGGTGGTGGTGGCTGTGAGGAGGAGCAGAGCTATAAGATTGTTGGACAGAGGAGCTATCTCTCCTTGGATCCCATGGGATCTAACCTTCCAGAGCAGCCTACCATACGGAACCATGTCAAATGCTTTACTGAAGTCCATGTAGACAACATCTACAGTTCTGCCTTATTGACCTTTATGGTCACATCTTCAAAAATCTCAAACAGATTTGTGAGACACGACCTCTATTGGAATAATTTTACACAAGACGTGAGTTATTTTCAAACTGTTACTACATTATTAGCAATAACTTGTCAGACAAGGAGAACAGTCAAGCAAGAGACTGTCCACATGATACAAAGCATGCAATATTTTAATATCATCTTTGAAAACATAATACCAAGATTAGTTACGTACACTTGTTTACAGGGTTAACTATTCTGATCCAACATTCGTTATCTTTCCACTGAAAAACAGGCATCTTTATCTGTGTGGGATATCTCAGGGAGTAGCCGTGTGGCCTTAAGCTCACAAGCTCTTCCGTGTATGAAGTGAACTTGTTTCCTTGACTCACCTGCACCAGGCATGTTTAGCCATTCACTGGAGTAACGTTCGATTTCCACAGAGTGAGGTGCTGCCCACGTTGAAATACAAGATGGAAGAACAGCTCAGTTCTTCCCACAATTCCCACAATCTCCCCTCTTGTCCAAACAGGTCAATAATAAAATTGTTAGTCAGTGTTATCATAAAAGTCAAGAGAGTTTATTGTCATGTGTCCCAGATAGGAGAATGAAATTCTTGCTTTGCTTCAGCACAACAGAATATAGTAGGCATGAATACAGAACAGATCATATCAGTGTGTCCAAATACCATTATATAAATATATACACACATCAATAAAATAAGCAGATAAAGTGCAAATATAGACAGATAATGGTCTATTATGATATTGATTATTATATATACACACACATAAATAATCAGATAAAGTGCAATGGGCTCTTAATGTACCGAGATATGTTTCAGTTGAGTTTAATAGCCTGATGGCTGTGGGGAGCTATTTCTGAACCTGGACGTTGCTTCAGGCTCTTGTACCTGAAGATTGGAGATAGATAGATAGATAGATAGATAGATAGATAGATAGATAGATAGATAGATAGATAGATAGATAGATAGATAGATAGATAGATAGATAGATAGATAGATAGATAGATAGATAGATAGATAGATAGATAGATAGATAGATAGATAGATAGATAGATAGATAGATATGCCTTTATTGTCACGAAATTGCAGCATCCATACATGTAATACAATAAACACAACAATAAACACATATTAACATCCACCACAGTGAGTCCACCCAGCATCTCCTCACTGTGATGGAGGCAAAAGTCTTAGGTCTGCAGTCTCTTCCCTCCTCTTCTCCCTCTGCGCTGAGGCGATACCCCCCGGGCGATGTTATAAATCAGTCCCGCGGCTCAAACACCGCGGCCCGGGGTGGTCGAAGCTGCCGCCCACCAGTCCTGCAGAGGCAGCCGCTGGCCCGCGGCCGAACCCACCCAGGCCACCACCGCCAGACACCGTCCCAGCCACCCGCACGTGAGTACCGTACCGTCTTCAGCCTCGGGCTGGGCCGCCCCCGACATGGGCACCGAACCTCCCCCGGGACGGGCCGCCCCGACTTGGGCGTCGCTTCTCCCTCTGGCCGGGCTGCCCCGACTTGGGCGTCACTTCTCCCTCTGGACGGGCTGCCCCGACTTGGGCGTCGCTTCTCCCCCCGGCCGGGCCGCCCCGACATGGGCATCGCTTCTCCCTCGGGCTGGGCCGCCCCGACATGGGCGCCGAACCTCCCTCGGGCTGCGAGCGCCGCACCTCCCCGAGCTCGGCCGCTCGAACGGGAGCCTCGTTCCACCCTTGGGCTGGCCGCCCTCATGAGAGCGCCACAACCTCTCAACCTATCTCTCCTTGGATCCCATGGGAGCACTGTTCCAGCCCTGAGCCGGACCACCCTCACGGGAGCGAGCTCAGGGCAAGTCCTGACAGGCTCTGCCTCCGGAGCCTCGAGGTCATCAGCTCCATTAGGCCTCAGCGCAGACGGAGGCAGAGAAGGGGAATGCGACAATAAAGTCGCATTCCCCCGCAGGGAGAGACTGCAAACCCCGTTACAAACCCCCACCCCCCCAAAACACAAACTAAAAACCAAAAACTAGACTAACCAAAACAAAATAAACAACACAAAAAACACAAACAAACGGGACTGCCAGTGAGCCGCTGCAGCCAGGGCCGCGCCGCCACTCCGATGAGTGTGTGGCCAGGATGGTGTGAGTCCTTGATGATGCTGCCAGCGTTTTTGAGGCAGCAACTGCGATAGATCCCCTCGATGGTAGGGAGGTTAGAGCCGATGGTGGACTGGGCACTGTTTACTACTTTTTGTAGTCTTTTCTGCTCCTGGGCGCTCAAGTTGCCGAACCATGCCACAATGCAACTAGTCAGCATGCTCTCTACTGTGCACCTGTAGAATTTAGAGAGAGTCCTCCTTGACAAACCGATATTCATGAGTTGCATGATGGCGTCATCAGGATCATATTGAAACAGGATGTGAAGTGGTTCTGCACTGAGACGGGACAAGCAGGAGAGCTCGAATGAGGCAGAGTGATAGCTGGAACAGTACATATATGGAGACAACAGCGACTAAAATAATAATACCATATTTTAAAATGGTCTTAACGAGCCCTCCAGCACAGTTTCCAAGGTCAGGGAGGCACTCCCACCAGTCAAGGGGTTTAATTTCTGAGATCTGCTGCAAGGTGAGGACATGGTCATGAATAATCCTTACATCACTTTCAATTTGTTTGTCTTGGTTCGGGAAGAAACAGCAGGATGTGTTTAGGGTTGCACACACTCTACCCTGGGCCACTAGGAGATAGTCCAGAGTTATCCAATATTAAATAACCATCTTGGACAATGTCTGGACTTCAGTGAAGGGCCAAAATCACATCTACCGTCCTGTTCTCTACTTATTCCATGGTGACTGAAATATTGATGCTTGCTTTCTCCAGCTCATTTACTCCCAGGCCAGGTGTCAGGGTGCGGAGGAAACTGTGCAACCTTGTATTGCAGACAACAAGTGAGTTTTCAACTTCCCACCTGCGTCCACGTTTCACTGGGGTTGGCTGACTGATTCCTGATCAAATGAGTCTGGATGGTTTTAACTCCCAAAGCATTAGGGGCTATGTATCCCATAGTACAGGTCCCAATCTAATTCGTAGGTAGGGATTTATAAGCATTGTCACCACATATCCAGAATACCCCATGCTGAACAAACGTAGGGTGCTACTTAGTTCAGTTCCGGCAAAATAACATCCAGAGAACAGCCTGTGAGCGTGTGTGTATGTATGTGTGTGTGTGTGTGTGTGTGCGTTTGTGTGTGTGTGTATGTATGTAGGTACGTAGGCATGTGTGTATGTATGCATGTATGTATTTCTGCACGTATGTAAATGTGTGTGTGTGTATGTATATATGTATGTGTTTATGTGTGTATGTATGTATGTGTATCTACGTGTGTGTATGTATGTGTGTCTGTGTGTGTATATATGTATGTTAGTATGTGTGTAAAATGTATGTAAGTTTGTGTGTGTATGTATGTATGTATGTGTGTACGTATGTATTTATGTATGTGTGTTTGCATGTATGTATGTTTGCATGTATGTATGTATGCAAGCATGTATGTATGCATGTATGTGTGTATGTATGTATCTATATATGTATGCATGTATGTATGTATATATGTATGTGTGTATGTGTGTATGTATGCATGTATGTATGTGTGTATGTATGTATATATGTGTATATGTGTATGCATGTATGCGTGCCACTGAATACTGCATGTCCGCCACAATCTATGTGGTCAAAGAGCTGAAGGTTTCCCCATTACATATTTCATGCCATTTTGCTGCTTGATCAAAGTGTCAGCCGTCCACAGTGTCAGGCGAGCATCCTGGATGCGGGGGAGGGAGAGGGCGAGGGTTGCAGGGCAGAGGGATTTAGGAGTGCAGTGAGATCGTTCCCTGAAAATGGTCATTGGTCTTCATCTACATGGGGAGGGGGGAGCAAGGACGGAGGTGTGGGGTACCGAGGAGACACGAGTGAGGGCCGCATTTATGTTCCCTAAAGAATGAGGTCATCTCGAATGCCGCAGTATGGAACACCTCATCTTTGGAGCAGATGCGGCGTAAACGGAGGAATTGAAAGTCGACGGTAGAGCCATTGCAGGAAGCAGGGTGGGAAGAAGTGTAGTCGAGATAGTTGTGGGAGTCAGTGGGTTTGTTATAGACGTCAGTCAATGTCTGGGCCATTTGGACATGTGGTGGTGGTGGCTGTGAGGAGGAGCAGAGCTGGAAGATTGTTGGACAGAGGAGCTATCTCTCCTTGGATCCCATGGGATCTAACCTTCCAGAGCAGCCTACCATGCGGAACCATGTCAAATGCTTTACTGAAGTCCATGTAGACAACATCTACAGCTCTGCCTTATCGACCTATATGGTCACATCTTCAAAAATCTCAAACAGATTTGTGAGACACGACCTCTGTTGGAATAATTTTACACGATACGTGAGTTACATTCAAACTGTTACTACATTATTAGCAATAACTTGTCAGACAAGGAGAACAGTCAAGCAAGAGACTGTCCTCACGAAAGTTAGGGCTTTATTCTTTGGAGCGCAGAAGGTTAAGGGGGGACTTGATAGAGGTTTTTAAAATGATGAGAGGGATAGACAGAGTTGACGTGGAAAAGCTTTTCCCACTGAGAGTAGGGAAGATTCAAACAAGGGGACATGACTTGAGAATTAAGGGACTGAAGTTTAGGGGTAACATGAGGGGGAACTTCTTTACTCAGAGAGTGGTAGCTGTGTGGAATGAGCTTCCAGTGAAGGTGGTGGAGGCAGGTTCGTTTTTATCATTTAAAAATAAATTGGATAGTTATATGGATGGGAAAGGAATGGAGGGTTATGGTCTGAGCGCAGGTATATGGGACTAGGGGAGACTATGTGTTCGGCACGGACTAGAGGGGTCGAGATGGCCTGTTTCCGTGCTGTAATTGTTATATGGTTATATGGTTATATGGAAACAAAGCATGCAATATTTTAATATCATATTTGAAAACATAATACCAAGATTAGTCACGTACACTTGTTTACAGGGTTAACTATTCTGATCCAACATTCGTTATCTTTCCACTAAAAAACAGGCATCTTTATCTGTGTGGGATATCTCAGGGAGTAGCCGTGTGGCCTTATGTTCACAAGCTCTTCTTTGTATGAAGCAAACTTGTTTCCTTGACTCACCTGCACCAGGAATGTTTAGCCATTCACTGGAGTAACGTTCGATTTCCACAGAGTGAGGTGCTGCCCACGTTGAAATACAAGATGGAAGAACAGCTCAGTTCTTCCCACAATTCCCACAATCTCCCCTCTTGTCCAAACAGGTCAATATTAAAATTGTTAGTCAGTGTTATCATGCAAGTCAAGAGAGTTTATTGTCATGTGTCCCAGATAGGAGAATGAAATTCTTGCTTTGCTTCAGCACAACATGAATACAGAACCACAGGTGCTGTCGCCGAGGGAGGACGGACGGAGCCGCGGCTCGAGAGACTAACAGAGGCAAAGAGGTTTGCCACGCACTGCAAGGGAGCAGTGGACCAGACAGGAAGAGCGGACGGAATTACCACTAGACAGCCAAACCAGTAGGTAATTTACGGCTGGGGTGAGTACTTTCCCATTTATAGGAGGTAGGATTATATCAATAAGGGGTGTATCAATACAGTAGGGGATTCTTAAATAGGACCAGTTAATTACTTATATAAGATGGGCGGTCAGGAGATGTGCCAATACTGCGAGATGTGGGAATTTGTCGACACCATTGATGTAGAAGATCCCTACAGCTGCAGTAAGTGTTTGAGGCTAGAGGAACTCCAGCTCCGCATTGATGAGCTGGAGACCCAACTTCATACGCTGCGGTACATCAGGGAGGGGGAGTATTACCTGGATGTTTTGTGCCAGGGGATGGTCACACCGACCAGTTTAACTAATTCAGTAGGCAGTGAGCAAGGAAAGGAAGGTGTGGCCATAAGCGAGGCAGGTAGGGGGATCCAGGAGGAGATGCGGCAGGAGCCACAGCCCTTGTCCCTGACAAGCATGACCGAGGCTCTTACTCAATGTAAGGACGGGATCAGGGGCTGTGGGAGGGATGAGCAACCTGGCTGCAGCACCGTGGATCAGGAGGCCATTCAAGAGGGGGGAGTTAGAAGAAATGCCGTAGTGATAGGGGATAGTATTATTCGGGGGGTAGATAGGGTTCTCTGCGGCCAGCAGAACATGTCCCGAAGGCTGTGTTGCCTACCCGGTGCTAGGGTTAAGGATATCTCTGCGATGCTGGAGAGAAATTTGCAGTGGGAGGGGGAGGATCCAGTGGTCGTGGTCCATGTGGGGACCAATGACATAGGAAGGACGAGGAAGGAGGATCTGCTGAAGGAGTTTGAGCAGTTAGGGAATAAATTAAAAAGCAGAACCTCGAGGGTACTGATCTCCGGATTGCTACCTGAGCCACGGGCCAAATCGGCGAGGGTACGTAAAATTAAAAAGCTGAATGCGTGGCTCAAAGACTGGTGTGGGAATAATGGGTTTGGTTTCTTGGGCCACTGGCACCAGTACTGGGACAGGGGGGATCTGTTCTGTAAGGACGGACTTCACCTGAACGGTGCTGGGACTGGGGTCCTGGCAAATCATATAACTAGGGCAGTAGAGAGGTCTTTAAACTAAGTAGCGGGGGGGAGGTATCAAGGGGGGTAATAATGGCAGGGGTAGAGGAAATAGAGCAGGGTATCAGTGGGGAAGCGGAAAGTCAAAATGTGACAGGAGACAGAATGTGTGAAGATAAAGCTCTAGATGTAAAAGGGGCAAAAACGGAAAGGAAGGGTAGTAAAAATCATCTGAAAGTGCTTTATCTAAATGCACGGAGTATTCGTAATAAGATAAATGAATTAACGGTGCAATTAAGTATATATAGTTATGATATTGTGGCCATTACGGAGACATGGCTGCAAGGGGATCAGGACTGGGAGTTAAATATAGAGGGGTACTCGACAATTAGGAAAGATAGACAGGAAAGAAAGGGAGGAGGGGTGGCCCTTTTAATAAGGGAGGGAATAACGGCAATAGAGAGGAAGGATATTGCGTTGAAGGATCAGGATAGTGAAACAGCTTGGGTACAGATAGAGAATAACAAGGGGAAAAAAAACACTAGTGGGTGTAATTTATAGACCTCCAAATAGCTGTGACGCTGTTAGTCAGAACATAAATCTGCAAATAGTTGACGCATGTAAAAAGGGAACTGCTGTAATCATGGGGGACTTCAATTTTCATATTAATTGGGCAAACCAAACTGGGCAGGGTAGACTAGAGGAAGAGTTTATAGAATGTATTAGAGACGGGTTCCTAGAACAGTATGTCACAGAACCGACAAGGGGGGAGGCAATCTTGGATCTGGTCCTGTGTAATGAAGCAGGATTAATTAAAAATGTCATAGTTAGGGACTCGTTGGGAACAAGTGACCACAATATGGTCGAATTCCATATTCAAATAGAAGGGGAGCAGGTTGAAACTCAGGCTAGGGTGCTTAGTCTAAATAAGGGGGATTATGAAGGTATGAGGAATGAGCTGATCAAAGTTGACTGGGATAGCAGACTCAAGAATAAGACGGTACATGAGCAGTGGTGTACGTTTAAGGGTCTACTGTATAACCTTCAAGAAAAATTTATTCCTATGAAGAAAAAAAGGGGTAAGGGTAAGAACAGTCAGCAATGGCTCAGTAAAACTATAAAGGATAGTATTCGGCTGAAGGCAAGGGCATATAAGGTAGCCAGAGATAGTGGGAGGGTAGAGGATTGGGAAGCATTTAAAGGTCAGCAAAAAATAACTAAGAGATTAATTAAGACGGAGAAAATAGACTATGAAAGGAAATTAGCAAACAACATAAAAACTAATAGTAAGAGTTTTTATAGCTATATAAAAAGAAAAAGGGTGGCTAAGGTGAACGTTGGTCCATTGGAGGGTGAGACTGGAGAGTTGTTGGTGGGGAACATGGAAATGGCAAAGGCATTAAACGAGTATTTTGTATCAGTCTTCACCATAGAAGACACAAAAAATATTCCAACGCTGGATAAACAGGGGGCGGTAGGAATGGAGGAGCTAAATACTATTAAGATCACCAAGGAGGTGGTATTAGGGAAATTAATAAGACTGAAGGAGGATAAATCCCCTGGGCCTGATGGATTACATCCAAGGGTCTTGAGGGAGATAGCGGTGGGGATTTTGGATGCATTGGTGATAATTTTCCAAAACTCCCTGGAGGCAGGAACGGTCCCAGTGGATTGGAAAATGGCCAATGTAACACCTATATTTAAAAAAGGAAGTAAACAGAAGGCGGGTAACTATAGACCGGTTAGTCTAACATCGGTGGTGGGTAAAATGTTAGAGACAATTATTAAAGAAACACTAACGGGGCACTTGGATAAACATGACTTCATCGGACAGAACCAGCATGGTTTTGTGAAGGGGAAGTCCTGTTTAACGAATCTGCTCGAATTCTTTGAGGAAGTAACAACCCGGGTGGATAAAGGGGAACCGGTGGATGTGGTATACTTGGACATCCAAAAGGCTTTTGACAAGGTGCCACATAAGAGACTTTTTCTAAAAATAAAAAATTATGGGATTGGGGGTAATATATTAGCATGGGTAGAGGATTGGCTAACAAATAGGAAGCAGAGAGTGGGGATAAATGGTTCATACTCGGGATGGCAACCGGTAACTAGCGGGGTTCCGCAAGGGTCGGTGCTGGGACCCCAGTTGTTCACAATTTATATAAATGATTTGGAGGAGGGAACCAAGTGTAATATATCAAAATTTGCGGACGATACAAAAATGGGAGGAAAAGTAGGGGATGAGGAGGATAGGAAGAGTCTGCAAAAGGATATAGATAAGCTAGGTGAGTGGGCAACAACTTGGCAGATGAAGTTTAATACTAATAAATGTGAAGTCATTCACTTTGGGGAAAAAAAATGATAGGGCAAGTTATTTTCTAAATGAGGAGGAGCTGCGTTGTAATGCAACGCAAAGGGATCTAGGGGTATTAGTACATGAATCACTAAAAGTTAGTATGCAGGTGCAGCAAGCAATCAGGAAGGCCAATGGAGTTTTGGCCTTTATTGCTAGGGGGATTGAGTATAAAAACACGGAGGTCTTGCTGCAGCTGTACACAGTATTAGTGAGACCACATTTGGAATACTGTGTACAGTTCTGGGGTCCATACTTAAGAAAGGATGTACTAGCCCTGGACGCAGTGCAGCGAAGGTTTACAAGATTAATTCCTGCAATGAGGGGATTGACATATGAGGAAAGGTTAAGTAGGCTGGAACTCTACTCTTTGGAGTTTAGAAGAATGAGAGGCGATCTCATTGAAACATATAAGATCGTGAGGGGCCTTGATCGGGTGGATGCACCGAGGATGTTCCCAATGATCGGGGAAACTAGAACTAGGGGACATAGTTGCAGAATAAGGGGGGGCTCTTTTAAAACTGAGATGAGGAAGAACTTCTTCACCAAGAGGGTGGTTAATTTATGGAATTCACTGCCCCAGGGAGCAGTGGAAGCAGAAACTTTAAATATATTTAAGACTAAAATAGATGTTTCTTTAGCTGCCAAGGGGATAAGGGGCTACGGGGAGAGGGCAGGGATATGGACCTAGGTATGGTTAGTATAGTAAGACCTGAGTGATCTCCTGGACAAGTGTCGATCGCCTGGATTGGGGTCGGAGAGGAATTTCCCGGATTTTTTTCCCGAATTGGACCTGGGTTTTTATCCAGTTTTTTGCCTCTCCCAGGAGATCACGAGGTTTTTGGGGTGGAGAGGGGTGATAGCGGTATAAAGGGGAGGGTAGTGTCTTGTGTTCTGTGTCTTGTGTCTACTGTTTGTGGGTAAGTGTGTCTGTTTAGTGTTCAGCCATGAGCGAATGGCGGTGCGGGCTCGACGGACCTGGTGGTCTACTCTCGCACCTACTTTCTATGTTTCTATGTTTCTAGAACATATCATATCAGTGTGTCCATATACCATTATATAAATATATACACACATCAATATACACACATCCTTCTTTCATCTCCGCAACATCGCCAAACTCAGACCCTCTCTCACACCGCCCGATGCTGAAAGACTCATCCATGCCTTCATCTCCTCCCGACTGGACTATTGCAACTCACTTCTCCATGGCATCAGCTCCACCTACATCAACCGACTCCAACTGGTCCAGAACGCAGCCGCCCGACTCATCACCCACACCAAATCCTGGCATCACATCACTCCAGTCCTCAAACAACTTCACTGGCTTCCCATCTCCCACCAGATCACCTAGAGAATCCTGATCCTCCCCTACAAAGCCCTCCACCATCTGGCCCCCCCATATCTCACTGACCTCCTCTCCCCCTACCAACCCTCACGGTCCCTCAGATCCACATCAGCCGGTCTCCTCTCCATCCACAAGTCCAACCTCCGCAGTTTAGGGGACAAAGCCTTCTCCAGGGCAGCTCCCAGGCTCTGGAACTCCCTCCCCCAACTGATCCGCAAATCCATGTCCCTCACCATCTTCCAGTCCCGCCTCAAGACCCATCTCTTCACCTCTGCCTATCCTTAGCCCCACGTCCCCCTTCCTTTTCATCTGTGCATTAATTGCCTTATTATTGTGTTTTGTATTGAATTCTGTCTTTACTTTGTGTACTAGTCATGTCTCTACTATTTATTTCATTCCCCTTACATGTTTTTCCTCTACCTGCAAAATTTTTGTAAGGTGTCCTTGAGACTCTTGAAAAGCGCCCATAAATAAAATTTATTATTATTATTAATAATAAAATAAGCAGATAAAGTGAAATTAAACAGATAATGGTCTATTATGCTATTGATTAATATATATACGCACAGATAAATAATCAGATAACGTGCACTGGGCTCTTAATGTTCCGAGATATGTTTCAGTTGAGTTTAATAGCCTGATGGCTGTGGGGAAGCAGCTATTTCTGAACCTGGACGTTGCAGTCTTCAGGCTCTTGTGCCTTCTACCTGAAGGTAGCGGGGAGATGAGTGTGTGGCCAGGATGGTGTGGGTCCTTGATGATGCTGGCAGCCTTTTTAATTTAAATCTTTTTATTTGAATTTTGAATTTAACAGCAATTTGCATACATACAATGATAACAGACAGTGATAGTCAGGACATAATTGTACAACAGTATGTAAACGACCCTCAAAACCCTTACCCTTACCCACCCTCGCCACCCGGGGACAAACAACACTCACATACGTGGGGTTGAGGGTGTAGCAGCTGCAATAAGACAGAGCAGTGATAGAGGGCACTCAGTCCTCTTCCGAGTCCAGAAACAAGTTAAGAGATTTAACAAGTTCCAGGAAAGGGTTCCATGTATCTAGGAATGTCTTGGTAGAGCCTTTGAGAGAGAACCTAAGTTTTTCAAGCTTTAAGTTGTAGAGCACCTCCTTGATCCAGCGGGCGTGTGTCGGGGGACAGGTAAGTCTCCAGTTAAGCAAGATCAGTCTCCGGGCTAACAGGGTTGTAAAAGCCAGGACCCGCTTCAACGCAACAGAGAGGTTGGTGTTGGGGGGAATACCAAAAATAGCTGACAGTGGGTTTGGAGGAATAGTCTGGCCATAGGCTCTGCTTAGCACGTCAAAAGCACTCCTCCAAAAGGTTGCTAGCTTAGGGCAAGACCAAAACATATGACTATGGTTGGCAGGGGATTGATTGCATCTGTTGCAGGTGTCTTTAACAGTGGGGTATATTCTAGATAATCTTGCGTTTGTGTAGTGGATTTTGTGAAGGACTTTGCATTGGATTAGGCCATGATGGGCACATATGGAGGAAGAATGGATCAAATCCAAGGCAGAGTCCCATTGCTGGTCTGTTAGTTTCGTATTCAGCTCGCCCTCCCATACAGCTTTTAATGAGGTAAGAGGTTTCAATATAACCGACCCTAACAAGTTGTACAAAAAAGAGATGCATTTCTTCCGGATGGGATCTAGAGCTAGGATGGAATCGGTCAGGGTTTCAGGGGGACGATTTGGGAAATGGGGGAATATCTTCTTCACAAAATTCCTAATCTGGAAAAAACAAAAAAGGTGGGAGTTTGGGAGGCTATAGTTGTACGAAAGCTCCGCAAAAGACGATAAAATGCCATCCTTGTATAGGTTTTTGATACTATTGATGCCATTACTATGCCAGGTTTTGAATGCGGAGTCTGTACTTGAAGGATTAAAGATGTGATTTTTAAGCAGTGGGGTCAAGATGGAAAGGCCTTGTAAACCAAAGTTTTTCCTAAATTGACTCCATATCTTGAGCGAGAGGGATGCAATTGGGCCTGCACCCGCAGATGTTATAGAAAGGGGGAGTTGAGAGCATAGGACAGACCGCAACGGGAGATGTGAACTCGCCTTTTCCATGTGTACCCAGGTCGGTAGGTGGTCGCAATCATCATTCATCCAGTACAGGATTTTTTGCAAGTTAGCAGCCCAGTAGTATCGCCTAAAGTCAGGAAGTGCCAAACCGCCGTCACTCTTAGGAGACTGTAGTAGCGTCTTTCGAATTCTGGCCGGTTTGCTACCCCATAAAAATTTAGATATTCTCCTTTCTAATTTATCAAAAAAAAGATTTAGTGATAAATATAGGAACATGCTGGAAAAGGTACAGGAATTTGGGTAGGACGACCATCTTGACCAGATTTATCTGGGCCGCGAGGGATAACGGTAAGACTGACCAGCGGTCAAAGTCTCTTTCAGCTTTCTCAACCAGAGGCAGGAAGTTTGTGCGGAACATATCAAATATAGGTATTGTGATAAAAACGCCGAGGTAGCGAAATCCGTCCTCCGCTCATTTAAATGAGGTTAAAGAGCAAGGGAGCTGCTTAGCCGATGAGTTAATCGGTAATAGTTCACTTTTTTGGTAGTTAAGTTTATAACCAGAGTACACACCAAACCGTTCTAAAATATTCATAATCACAGGGAGAGAGCTGACTGGATTCGAGATGTACAGGAGTAGGTCATCCGCATACAATGAGACTTTATGAATTATGTCAAACCGTGTGATACCTTTAAAGCCCTTCTCTGGGCGTAACCAAACCGCCAAGGGTTCTATCGCGACAGCAAACAGAAGTGGTGATAACGGGCAACCTGCCTGGTACCTCTCCGAAGGGGGAAGTGGGGCGACAGTGTGTCGTTTGTTTGTACTGATGCCACCGGGGACGAGTATAATAGACTGACCCAATGAATGAAACTATTGCCAAGGCCAAACCTGCCCATCGCCTCGTATAGGTACTTTCACTCGACCCTGTCGAAAGCTTTTTCGGCGTCAAGGGAGACCACTATCTCCGGGGTCTCACTACTTGGTGAATGGATGATGTTAAGGAGACGCCTAGTATTGTGGGAGGACTGTCGGCCTGGCATAAACCCTGTTTGGTCTAACGAGATAATAAAGGGCATCACTTGTTGAAGACGGAGCGCAAGAACTTTAGAGAGGATTTTGAGGTCCACATTCAAGAGTGAAATTGGTCTATAGCTACTACAAAGCAGAGGATCTTTCTCCTTTTTAAGAATTAGGGAGATAGTAGCCCACGACAAGGTGGGCGGTAGGCGATGATGTAGAAACGCCTCATTGTACATATCTCTCAGGGCTGGTGCGAGGAGAGCCGAGAAAGCTTTGTAATATTCTACAGTGAAGCCGTCAGGGCCGGGCGACTTTCCGCTTTGCAGCGATGTGATGGCTGCTTGGACCTCAGTGACAGTTATGGGACCACCCAAGACTCTCGTGGCTTCATCGTCAATTCGGGGAAACGTCATACTACGGAACATGTCATCTGCAGTGGGAGAACAATCGGAAGCGTATAGTTCAGCGTAAAATTTAGCAAATGCTTCATTAATTCTAAGAGGATCGGTATGAATCTCCCCTAAGCTGGATCTTATGGCTGGAATTAGCCGTGAAGTCGCCTCGGTTCTGGCCTGATGGGCCAAAAGCTTCCCAGCTTTATCCCCAGATTCAAAAAAGTGTTGCCTAGATTTAAGCAGTCGTAACTTGGCTTTATTGGTAGACATGAGGTCAAAGTGGGGAGTTAGATGTGGCCCTTGTGGCTAAAGGGATCAGGGGGTATGGAGAGAAGGCAGGTACGGGATACTGAGTTGGATGATCAGCCATGATCATATTGAATGGCGGTGCAGACTCGAAGGGCCGAATGGCCTACTCCTGCACCTATTTTCTATGTATCTATGTATCTAAAGTCTGTTTGTAACCTAAGGCGTTTTTTATAAAAATTAGGGTCTGGGTCAGATGCGTATTTATCATCAATGTCCTTTATTTTTCGTAACAGGTCTGCCATTTGGGACGTCTCGGCTCTTTTCAGGTTGGAGACAAAAGAGCCCCTAATATAAGCTTTTGAAGCTTCCCAGAGTATACCTCTTGCTATGTCCGGCGAGTCATTCAGCTCAAAATATAAAATGATTTGAGAGTGCAGGAATTGCTTGTAGTGAGCCTCTGCTAATAATGAGGAGTTGAACCTCCACTGTTTAAAGGGGTTAGTTCATTTACGAAAGTGAAGATCGAGGGAAGTCCCAGCGTGATCTGATATCACGATACTTTGATACTCGCTGGATTTAATTTTGGAGAGCAGTCTGTTATCTAAGAGGAAGAAGTCTATACGGGTATAGGTACGGTGCACGTGGGAAAAAAATGAAAATAATTTAGTCGTGGGAAATGTATGTCTCCATGGGTCAGTGAGCCCAAGGTGTTTGGTAAAAGCATGCAAAGTCCTACCTGATTTAGTTAAAGTGGAGGCTTTGTTCGAAGATCTGTCCAGTATAGGGTCTTGGACCAGATTAAAATCTCCACCCACAATGATGTGGTAATTTTCAATGTTTGGGAGAGATGTAAAAAATTTGGTTACAAATGAGCTGTCATCCCAGTTGGGACCGTAAATACTGGCCAATATGACAGGTGTGTCTTGCAGTTTGCCAGAGACCATGACAAAGCGGCCAGCAGGGTCTTCCACTGTTTTCTGTGGTTCGAACATAACGTTTTTACGAATCAGGATAGCAGTACCCCTAGCCCTATAATTAAATTTTGAATGAAATAAGTGGCTAATCCAGCCTCTCTTAAGCCGTGTTACCTCTCTGTTGCGAAGGTGTGTCTCTTGAATAAAAAATATATCGCCCTTAAGGTATTGCAAGTGGGCCAAGATCTTATCAGTCTTAGTAGGACCCCCACACTCCCCTCACGTTCCACGAGACAAATCTAAGAGTGTCGTTTGTGTTGGCCATATTTAGCTATATCCAAACGAGTGGGCAGAGCGCTGTAATACTGCAAATTGAGATGGAAGAGCGCATCGAAGCCAGCTGCTGAGAGTGGGGGTGTGGGTGGTAAAAGGGAAAAAAAAAAAAAGATACATACATACGTATACACACAACAAACGGTCGTGACACATATCACTTAACCATCTTTCAAACCTGAGTCCCCGGACCTGAGGTCCCCAATGTCCCAACCGAACCTTGAGTGCCCATTGCACCAAGGTACGTTGTCCTCGCATCCGCATGGAGTAGTCCGATCTTAACTCCCAATATTTCCAAATCCCAAAGCAGCAAAGTCGCTCAATATCAGTAAAGTAACATAAAATGAAATAAATATAGTAATGATAACAATGATAATAATAATTTGAGAAATAGACAATAGAAAATAGAAATAGAAATAGAAATAAAGTGAAGTAAACCTAAATGAATAGATACAAAGTTAAAATAATAGCCTTGGTAGTTGTACTACCAATGACATTGCTAACACTAATGGTAATAATAGTAGTGTTGATAGTAATAATACAACAAGACAAATTAACAAAATTAACAAAATGGTGATACTAAATAAGTAAGCCAACCTATAAGTGAAACAGGAATAGCTTCCTTTGGTATAACATAGTATAACTTAAAGTTGGTAAGGTATAAAGAAAGAGTTAGCATTAGAGAGATTAACAAATTGCAAACTGGATTCTTGGATTAAGGCGCAGGGCAGAAGAACATCAATTAAGTATTGTTAAACAAAAACGCTGTAAGAGCTAATTGGTGTAGGGCAGCCTTGGCTATAATGAGTTCTTATCAGCCCCAGACAGTCTGCTATGAAGGCTAGTGTAAACAAACCATTCAAATGCTGGCCAGCTGTTAAAAGGAAGAAGGCAGAGATCAAATCACGAACCACAATGTGGGTCCCTTGAGCCCTATTTTATGGCATGTACAGGGGAAGAGCCTTTCAAGTATGATTACACATAAACATTAAAAGAAAAAGTTGGTAAGACATAGTCATGAACGTGGTGATTTCTTACCGGCCTCATACGTTTCAAGACCGGGGTCTGGTATAACAGCAAGGCCGAGCGCTAGCAGTGGCTAATTGCTAAGGGCAGTCAAGCTAAAGTTAGCCCATAATGTAACCCATAATGTAACCGTAGATTAACTGGATCCCTGTGCCATTCGGATGTAAACATACCGAGCAGAGACAGTCATCTGTGGGCCCCGGTCTGCGTCGACGGTAAGATGAAATGAAATCCTGAGCGTCCTCGGGAGATGTTAGCCGTCGCCTCATTCCCTCCCCGGCCATGATGAACAGCTTGGCCGGATAATGAAGGGAGGGTTTGAGACCCAGGTTGTACAGCTCCTTCATGACGTCTCGATATGCAGAACGTTGTTCGACTATCTTGGGGCAGTAATCTTCAAAAATGTGAATCGGGATATCTTTGTACTTCAGCTTACCCCTCTGCCTCCGAGCCTCACGCACCACCAACTCGCGGGTCTGGAATCTATGGAAGCAAACCACAACTGCTCTGGGTTTCCCACCAGGGCTTGGTTTGGCTGCTAGCGTGCGATGGGCTCGGTCTAGGTCCGGGGCTGATTCCAGTATGTGTTCGCCAAGTGTCTCGAGCAGGAGTTGAGAGAAAAAAGCTGTTGTTTGGGGGCCTTCGATGTTCTCGGGGAGGCCGACTATCCTTACGTTATTTCGGCGACTCCTGCCTTCCAGGTCGATAAGCTTAGACTTAAACTTGGCGTTCACTTCGATGACCGTAGTTAGCATTGTCTCCATAGCTCGCATGTCTTGGCTGGTGGTATCGGCAAATGTCTCTAATGATGAAAGACGCTGTTGTTGATCTAGAATTGTGGTCTGGATATTGTCCAGCTTCGTTTCCAGCTTGGTGAACGCTGCGTTAAATTCTGCCAGTAGCGATGCCTTGTGCTCCGTTAACAAGGCTGCTAGCATAGCCATGATGGTGCTGGTCGTCGAGTCTTCAATATTTTGCTCCTCTTTCTTTCTTCTGCCTGCCATCTTTACGATGTGGAGCAGTGCTGTCGATGGTGTTAAATATTTATGGTAGTTTTAAAACTTAGGCTGAGCTGTAATAACAGTTGAAGGTTAACAGATTGGGGGCTTGGAAAAAGTGTGACTACTCCAGCATGTCGCCCCGCCTCTCGAGTTTTTCATGCTGGCAGCCTTTTTGAGGCAGCAACTGCGGTAGATCCCCTCGATGGTAGGGAGGTCAGAGCCGATGGTGGACTGGGCACTGTTTACTCCTTTTTGTAGACTTTTCCGCTCCTGGGCGCTCAAGTTGCCGAACCATGCCACAATGCAACTAGTCAGCATGCTCTCTACTGTGCACCTGTAGAATTTAGAGAGAGTCCTCCTTGACAAACCGATATTCATGAGTTGCATGATGGCGTCATCAGGATCGTATTGAAACAGGATGTGTTGTGGTTCAGCACTGAGACGGGACAAGCAGGAGAGCTCGAATGAGGCAGAGTGATAGCTGGAACAGTACATATACGGTGACAACAGCGACTAAAATAATAATACCATATTATAAATGGTCTTAAGTCCAGCACGGTTTCCAAGGTCAGGGAGGCACTCCCACCAGTCAAGGGGTTTAATTTCTGAGATCTGCTGCAAGGTGAGGACATGGTCATGAATAATCCTTACATCACTTCCAATTTGTTTGTCTTGGTTCGGGAAGAAATAGCAGGATGTTAAGGAAGACTCTCTCCAACTTCTACAGGTGCCCAGTAGAGAGCATGCTGACCGGTTGCATCGTGGCTTGGTTCGGCAATTTGAGCGCCCTGGAGAGGAAAAGACTACAAAAAGTAGTAAACACTGCCCAGTCCATCATTGGCTCTGACCTTCCTTCCATCGAGGGGATTTATCGCAGTCGCTGCCTCAAAAAGGCTGGCAGTATCATCAAAGACCCACAACATCCTGGCCACACACTCATCTCCCTGCTACCTTCAGGTAGAAGGTACAGGAGCCTGAAGACTGCAACAACTAGGTTCAGGAATAGCTACTTCCCCACAGCCATCAGGCTATTAAACCTGGCTCGGACAAAACTCTGATTATTAATAACCCATTTTCTGTTATTTGCACTTTATCAGTTTATTTGTTCATGTGTGTATATATTTATATTATGTTATATGGACACACTTATCTGTTTTGTAGTAAATGCCTACTATGTTCTGTGTGCTGAAGCAAAGCAAGAATGTAATTGTCCTATACTGGGACACATGACAATAAACTCACTTGAACTTGAACTTGAACTTGGGTTGCACACACTCTACCCTGGGCCAATAGGAGAAAGTCCAGAGTTATCCGATATTAAATAACCATCTTGGACAGTGTCTGGACTTCAGTGAAAGGCCAAAATCACATCTACCGTCCTGTTCTCCACTTATTCCATGGTGTCTGAAATACTGATGCTTGCTTTCTCCAGCTCATTTACTCCCAGGCCAGGTATCAGGGTGCAGAGGAATCTGTATGTGGAAGTATGTGTGTGTGTATGTATGTATGTATGTCTGTATGTATGTATGTATGTATGTATGTATGTATGTATGTATGTATGTATGTATGTATGTATGTATGTATGTATGTAGGTAGGTAGGTAGGTAGGTAGGTAGGTATGTATATATGTATGTATGTATGTATATGTATGTATTTATGTATATGTGTTTGCATGTATGTATGTATGTGTGTATGCAAGTACGTATGTATGCATATATGTGTGTATATGTGTATGTATGTATGGATATATGTATGTATGTGTGTATGTGTATATGTATGCATGTATGCATGTATGTGTGTGTGTATGTATATATGTATGCATGCATGTATGTGTGTATGTGTGTATGTATGTATATATGTATGTATATATGTGTGTATGTTTGTATGTATATATGTATGCATGTTTGTATGTATATATGTGTGTATGTGTGTATGTATGCATGCCATAGAATACTGCATGTGCGCCACAATCTATGTGGACAAAGAGCTGAAGGTTTCCCCATTACATATTTCATTCCATTTTGCTGCTTGATCAAAGTGTCAGCCGTCCACCAATACAAAGTGATGTTATAAGATCTGTGGCAGTGGCAAGTGGAATCGACACCAAGATGTTTAGTATCAATATCGATGCCAGTTTAGAGCTGGGGGGGGGGTCTCCAAACTATGACCCGCGGGCCACATGCGGCCCACCGCGAGATTTCATCCGGCCCGCATCAGCCTCTGAACACGTCCCATGCTGCGGGCTATTAGGCGGGTTCCGTGGTAGCGGAAAAACCAGCACCCTCACTTGTCCCTCCCCTCCGTCTTTATATGACTGGCATTAAAATCTCCCCCCCCCCCCTCATTGACCCGACAGCTCCATGGGTAAGTTTCCTTTTCTGCCCCAGGGCCAGTCCATCGCCGCCCTGCGTCGGGGGAGGCGCGAACATCCTGGATCCGGGGGAGGGAGAGTGCGATGGTTGCAGGGCAGAGGGATTTAGGAGTGCAGTGAGATCGTTTCCTGAAAATGGTCATTGGTCTTCATCTACAGGGGGAGGGGGGAACAAGGGCGGAGGTGTGGGGTACCGAGGAGACACGAGTGAGGGCCCCATCTATGTTCCCTAAAGAATGAGGACATCTCGAATGCCCCAGTATGGAACACCTCATCTTTGGCGCAGATGCGGCGTAGACGGAGGAATTGAAAGTCAGCGGTAGAGCCATTGCAGGAAGCAGGGTGGGAAGAATTGTAGTTGAGATAGTTGTGGGAGTCAGTGGGTTTGTTATAGACGTCAGTCAATGTCTGGGCCATTTGGACATGTGGTGGTGGTGGCTGTGAGGAGGAGCAGAGCTATAAGATTGTTGGACAGAGGAGCTATCTCTTCTTGGATCCCATGGGATCTACCCTTCCAGAGCAGCCTACCATGCGGAACCTTGTCAAATGCTTTACTGAAGTCCATGTAGACAACATCTACAGTTCTGCCTTATCGACCTTATGGTCACATCTTCAAAAATCTTAAATAGATTTGTGAGGCACGACCTCTGTTGGAATAATTTTACACAAGACGTGAGTTACATTCAAACAGTTACTACATTATTAGCAATAACTTGTCAGACAAGGAGAACAGACAAGCAAGAGACTGTCCACACGATACAAAGCATGCAATATTTTAATATCATCTTTGAAAACATAATACCAAGATTAGTCACGTACACTTGTTTACAGGGTTAACTATTCTGATCCAACATTCGGTATCTTTCCACTGAAAAACAGGCATCTTTATCTGTGTGGGATATCTCAGGGAATAGCCGTGTGGCCTTAAGTTCACAAGCTCTTCTTTGTATGAAGCGAACTTGTTTCCTTGACTCACCTGCACCAGGAATGTTTAGCCATTCACTGGAGTAACGTTCGATTTCCACAGAGTGAGGTGCTGCCCACGTTGAAATACAAGATGGAAGAACAGCTCAGTTCTTCCCACAATTCCCACAATCTCCCCTCTTGTCCAAACAGGTCAATAATAAAATTGTTAGTCAGTGTTATCATGCAAGTCAAGAGAGTTTATTGTGGGACGACAGATGGCATAATGGGCTAAGTGTTCGGCTGGCGACCGGAAGGTAGCCGGTTCGAATCCCGCTTGGAGTGCATACTGTTGTTGTGTCCTTGGGCAAGACACTTCACCCACCTTTGCCTGTGTGTGAATGTGTGTGAGTGATTGGTGGTGGTCGGAGGGGCTGTAGGCGCAGATTAGCAGCCACGCTTCCGTCAGTCTGGCCCAGGGCAGCTGTGACTACAGAAGTAGCTCACCACCACCGAGTGTGACTGAGGAGTGTATGAATAATGCGATGTAAAGCGCCTTGAGTATTAGAAAGGCGCTATATAAATCCCATCCATTATTATTATTATTATTATTGTCATGTGTCCCAGATAGGAGAATGAAATTCTTGCTTTGCTTCAGCACAACAGAATATAGTAGGCATGAATACAAAACATTCCATATCAGTGTGTCCATATACCATTATATAAATATATAAACACATCAATAAAATAAGCAGATAAATTGGAAATAGAAAGATAATAGTTAGTATGCTAATTATTATTATATATACACACACATAAATAATCAGATAAAGTGCAATAGGCTCTTAATGTACCGAGATTTGTTTCAGTTGAGTTTAATAGCCTGATGGCTGTGGGGAAGCAGCTATTTCTGAACCTGGACGTTGCAGTCTTCAGGCTATTGTACCTTCTACCTGAAGGTAGCGGGGAGATGAGTGTGTGGCCAGGATGGTGTGGGTCTTTGATGATACTGCCAGCGTTTTTGAGGCAGCGACTGTGATAGATCCCCTCGATGGTAGGGAGGTCAGAGCCGATGGTGGGCTGGGCACTGTTTACTACTTTTTGTTGTCTTTTCCGCTCCTGGGCGCTCAAGTTGCCGAAGCAAGCCACGATGCAACTGGTCAGCATGCTCTCTACTGTGCACCTGTAGAATTTAGGGAGAGTCCTCCTTGACAAACCGATATTCATGAATTGCATGATGGCATCATCAGGATCGTATTGAAACAGGATGTGTTGTGGTTCAGCACTGAGATGGGACAAGCAGGAGAGCTCGAATGAGGCAGAGTGATAGCTGGAACAGTACATATATGGTGACAACAGCGACTAAAATAACAATACCATATTTTATAATGGTCTTAACTCCAGCACGGTTTCCAAGGTCAGGGAGGCACTCCCACCAGTCAAGGGGTTTAATTTCTGAGATCTGCTGCAAGTTGAGGACATGGTCATGAATAATCCATACATCACTTTCAATTTGATTGTCTTGGTTCGGTAAGAAACAGCAGGATGTGTTAACTCTACCCAGGGCCACTAGGAGATAGTCCAGAGTTATCCGATATTAAATAACCATCTTGGACAGTGTCTGGACTTCAGTGAAGGGCCAAAATCACATCTACCGTCCTGTTCTCTACTTATTCCATGGTGTCTGAAATATTAATGCTTGCTTTCCCCAGCTCATTTACTCCCAGGCCAGGTATCAGGGTGCAGAGGAATCTGTATGTGGAAGTATGTGTGTGTATGTATGTATGTATGTATGCATGTATGTATGTATGTATGTATGTATGTATGTATGTATGTATGTATGTATGTATGTGTGTTTGCATATATGTTTGCATGTATGTATGTATGTATGTATGCAAGTACGTATGTAAGCTTGTATGTGTGTAAGTATGTATGTGTATATGTATGCATGTTTGCATGTATGTATGTGTGTATGTATGTATATATGTGAATATGTGTGTATGTATGTATGTATGTATGTATTTAGGTATGCATGTATGTATGTATATATGTATGTATATATGTGTGTATGTGTGTATGTATGCGTGCCATAGAATACTGCATGTCCGCCACAATCTATGTGGACAAAGAGCTGAAGGTTTCCCCATTACATATTTCATTCCATTTTGCTGCTTGATCAAAGTGTCAGCCGTCCACCAATACAAAGTGATGTTATAAGATCTGTGGCAGTGGCAAGTGGAATTAACACCAAGATGTTTAATATCAATATCGATGCCAGTTTAGAGCAGGGGGGGTGGGGTCTCCAAACTATGACCCGTGGGCCACATGCGGCCCACCGCGAGATTTCATCCGGCCCGCATCAGCCTCTGAACACGTCCCATGCTGCGGGCTATTAGGCGGGTTCCGTGGTAGCGGACAAACCAGCACCATCACTTGTCCCTCCCCTCCGTCTTTATATGACTGGCATTAAAATCAACCCCCCCCCATTGACCCGACAGCTCCATGGGTAAGTTTCCTTTTCTTCCCCCAGGGCCAGTCCATTGCCGCCCTGCGTCGGGGGAGGTGCGAGCATCCTGGATCCGGGGGAGGGAGAGGGCGAGGGTACCCGGATACAGGTTTGATTTCTGAGACCTGCTGCAAGATGTGGACATGGTCATGAATAATCCTTAAATCAATTTCAATTTCAGATTCAGATTCAGATTCAGATTCAACTTTAATTGTCATTGTCAGTGTACAGTACAGAGACAATGAAATGCATTGTTAGAAGCTCCCTGGAAGAGCGACATAGAATATGATTTCAATAAATAAATCTATTTACATGCGTACAGTCATAGTGTTTTTCCTGTGGGAGCAGTGTCCGGGGGGGGGTGATTGGCAGTCACCGAGGTACATTGTTGAGTAGTGTGACAGCCGCAGGGAAGAAGCTGTTCCTGGACCTGCTGGTCCGGCAACGGAGAGACCTGTAGCGCCTCCCGGATGGTAGGATGGTAAACAGTCCATGGTTAGGGTGAGAGCAGTCCTTGGCGATGCTGAGCGCCCTTCGCAGACAACGCTTGCTTTGGACAGACTCAATGGAGGGGAGCGAGGAACCGGTGATGCGTTGGGCAATTTTCACCAACCTCTGCAGTGCTTTCCGGTCGGAGACAGAGCAGTTGCCATACCATACTGTGATACAGTTGGTAAGGATGCTCTCGATGGTGCAGCGGTAGAAGTTCACCAGGATCTGAGGAGACAGATGGACCTTCTTTAGTCTCCTCAGGAAGATGAGACGCTGGTGAGCCTTCTTGACCAGAGTTGAGGTATTGTGGGTCCAAGAGAGGTTATCGGAGATGTTGCCCCCCAGGAACCTGAAGCTGGAAACAAGTTACACCTCCGTCCTGTTAATGTGGATGGGGGTGTGCGTGCCGCCCCTAGACTTGCTGAAGTCTACAATGAGCTCCTTGGTCTTCTTGGAGTTAAGGGCCAGGTTGTTGTCAGCGCTCCATGCTGCTAGGAGCTGGACCTCCTCCCTATAGACTGACTCATCGTTTTTGCTGATGAGGCCAATCACTGTTGTATCATCTGCATACTTGATGATGGTGTTAGTACCATGTACAGGTGTGCAGTCGTAGGTGAAGAGGGAGTAGAGGAGGGGGCTCAGCACACAGCCCTGTGGAACGCCGGTGTTCAGGGTGAGGGTTGAGGAGGTGTGCTTGTCTAACCTAACAGACTGGGGTCTGTTGGTTAGAAAGTCCAGTATCCAGTTGCAGAGGGAGGGGTCGATGCCCAGGTTACCGAGTTTGGTGATCAGTTTAGAGGGTATAATGGTGTTGAATGTTGAGCTGTAATCGATGAACAGCATTCTTACGTAAGTGTCTCTGTTGTTGAGGTGGGAGAGGGCGGAGTGAAGTGCCGTTGAGATGGCATCCTCCGTAGTCCTGTTCTTGCGGTAGGCAAACTGATAGGGATCCAATGTAGGCAGCCTTTGAGGTGTGCCAGGAGCAGCCTCTCGAAGCACTTGGTGATAATGGGAGTAAGTGCAACTGGGCGGAAGTCGTTGAGGCTTGCCGCAGTGGAGTGTTTAGGCACCGGCACGATGGAGGTGGTTTTAAGGCACGTGGGGACAACTGCTTGGGCAAGTGACAGGTTGAAGATGTCAGTCCAGACGTCTGTCAGCTGCGCAGCACAGGCCCTGAGGACGTGCCCGGGGATGCCGTCGGGGCCAGCAGTCTTACGTGCATTAGTCCTACTCAGTGCCACGTACACATCGTAGGGGGTGAGTGTGAGGGGTTGGTGATCAGCAGGGAGCACAGCCTTGATGGCTGTCTCTAGATTGTCCCTGTCGAAACGGCCATAGAAGTGGTTAAGCTCCTCAAGGAAGGAGGCGTCGCTGGATGTGGGGGTGGTGTTGGTGGGTCTATAGTCCGTGATGGCCTGGATGCCTTGTCACATGCGTCGGGAGTCGGAGTTGTTGTTGAAGTGCTCCTCAATCCTGAGCTTATGGCAGTGCTTGGCCTTCTTGATGCCCCTCTTCAGGTTAGCCCTGGATGAACTGTAGGACAAACTAATTTGTTTGTCTTGGCTCGGGAAGAAACAGCAGGATGTGTTAAGGGTTGCACGCACTCTATCCTGGGCCACCAGGAGATAGTCCAGAGTTATCCAATATTAAATAACATCTTGGACAGTGTCTGGACTTCAGTGAAGGGCCAAAATCACATCTACCGTCCTGTTCTCTAGTTATTCCATGGTGGCTGAAATACTGATGCTTGCTTTCTCCAGCTCATTTACTCCCAGGCCAGGTGTCAGGGTGCGGAGGAATCTGTGCAGCCTGTATTGCAGACAACAAGTGAGTTTTCAACTTCTCACCTGCGTCCACGCTTCACTGGGGATGGCTGACTGATTCCTGATCAAATGAGTCTGGATGGTTTTAACTCCCCAAGCATTAGGGGCTACGTATCCCATAATACATGTCCCAATCTAATTCGTAGGTAGGGATTTATAAGCATTGTCACCACATATCCAGAATACCACGTGCTGAACAACCGTAGGGTGCTACTCAGTTCAGTTCCGGCAAAATAACTTCCAGAGAACAGCCTGTGAGTGTGTGTGTGTGTGTGTGTGTGTGTGTGTGTGTGTGTGTGTGTGTGTATGTATGTATGTGGGTGTGTGTGTGTGTGTATGTATGTATGTGTGTGTGTATGTGTGTGCGTATGTATGTATGTAGGTACGTACGCATGTGTGTATGTATGTCTGTATTTCTGCACGTATGTAAGAGTATGTGTGTGTATGTATACATGTATGTGTTTATGTGTGTATGCATATATGTATGTGTTTATGTGTGTATGTATGTATGTGTATCTACGTGTGTATGATGGTAAACAGTCCATGGTTAGGGTGAGCGCATTCCTTGGCGATGCTGAGCGCCCTTCGGGGGGGGGGGGAGGGAGAAAGACATCGGCACCACTTGTATTTGTTTTATTTCATTAATAGAGGGCACTGGGGGAATCACAATTTCCCAGACACTGGGGGATAACTGTTTTAATTTTGAGGGTGGCTGCTGCTTGGGCTGCTACATCAGCTCGGGCATTGCCTAAAGAGATGTCAACCTGACCCTTTTTTTTAGTGTGTGCGGAACATTTCACTACTGCATCAGCTGTGGGCAATTGAATCGCTTTCAACAGTTTACGGTTCATTATCTCGTGTCTTATAGGGGTACCGTACCGGAAGATGTTAAATATCCGCGGGCTTCCCATAATTTGCCAAAATCATGGACAACTCCAAAGGCATAGCGGTAAACTGTGTAAATGTAAACAGTGTTAGATTTGGCGAGAATACATGCACGGGTGAGGACAAAGAGATCAGCAAGTTGAGCAGGGCATGTGGAGGGCAATGCTGCTGATTCAAATGTGGAGCTGGAGGTTGATATCACATGGCCCGTTTGAAGGGAACCAGCAGTCAGGCGCTCTGGTCCATCAACGTAAAATTCATATTCTGGATTTGTGCGCGGATGATCTACAAGGTCCGTTCAAGGTGTGGTTGTGAGTCTAGTAACAAGATTGTAGTCATGTGGTTCACCATCTTGCTTAGTGGGAAGTAGAGGGGATCAGTGTGGCACAGCGCACAATGTTGTTATTGTAAACATTGGAAACATAGAAACATAGAAAATAGGTGCAGGAGTAGGCCATTCGGCCCTTCGAGCCTGCACCGCCATTCAATATGACTGTGCGGCCAGATTCAGGGACAATAAGATCATAAAATTCGCGGATGACACAACAGTGGTGGGACTCTTCAGCGGAGATGACGAATCAATGTACAGGGAGGAAGTAAAACAACTAGTGGACTGGTGCGGCAAAAATAATCTCGAATTAAATGTCAACAAAACGAAGGAGATGGTTGTCGACTTCAGGAGGGGGCAGCCAAAGCATACACCCCTCAACATCAGTGGCACTACAGTGGAGAGAGTGGAGAGCATAAAGTTCCTTGGTGTGCAAATTACAGACAGTCTCACCTGGTCCAGGAACACCACTGGGACCGTCAAACAGGCCCATCAGCGACTGCACTTCCTGAGGAAACTAAAACAGGCCTCACTCACCACCAACATCCTGAGGACTTTCTACAGGGGTACGGTGGAGTCTGTACTCACATACTGCATAAATACGTGGTACTGCACCTGCAACTGCTCGGACAGGAAGGCTCTGCAGAGGGTAGTGAGGGGAGCAGAGAGGATCATTGGTGTCTCCCTACCCTCGGTACAAGAACTGTTCCAGAGCCGCTGTCTGAAAAAAGCTCAGAGAATTGCTAAGGACAAACTGCACCCCCTCCACATACACCTGGATCTCCTGCCATCAGGCAAGAGATATCGAAGCATCAAAGCCCGGACCACAAGACTGCGAAACAGTTTCCTACCACAGGCTGTGAGGCTGCTAAACAGTCACTCTGTACTCACAGTCACTTGATTCTGCGGCTGGCACGGACACTTTAATAACTGGCACTGGCCACTCAAATCAGCTGCACCGGACATTTTTATGATTGGGTTATTGTATTTTAACATTATGTTTTTACCTGCTTTTAACTATTTATACTGTTCCATCAGGGACTGGATGTTTTTAGTGTTATTATGGGTGAAATGTTTTAAATTTCATGTGCGATGCTCCGCTATTCCCTGGGAAACGTATTTTCATTTTGCACTGTACACTGTTGCTTGTAAGATGACAATAAAGGTTGATTGATTGAATATGATCATGGCTGATCATCCAACTCCGTATCCTGTGCCTGCCTTCTCTCCATACCCCCTGATCCCTTGAGCTACAAGGGCCACATCTAACTACCTCTTAAATGTAGCCAATGAACTGGCCTCAACTACATTCTGTGGCAGAGAATTCCAGATATTCACCACTCTCGGTGTGAAAAATGGTTTTCTCATCTCAGTCCTAAAAGATTTCCCCTTTATCCTTAAACTGTGACCCCTAGTTCTGTACTTCCCCAACATCGGGAACAATCTTCCTGCATCTAGCCTGTCCAACCCCTTAAGAATTTTGTAAGTTTCTATAAGATCCCCCCTCAATCTTCTAAATTCTAGCGAGTACAAGCCGAGTCTATACAGTCTTTCTCATATGAACGTCCTGACATCCCAGGAATCAGTCTGGTGAACCTTCTCTGTACTCCCTCTATGGCAATTAGGATGATGTCCCTGGTTAGTTTGGAGACCTCTGATGTAAACATTGGGATGGTGTCCCTGGTTAGTTTGGACACCCCTAGTATAAGCATTGGGATGGTGTCCCTGGTTAGTTTGGAGAACCCTGATGTAAGCATTGGGATGGTGTCCCTGGTTAGTTTGGAGACCCCTGGTATAAGCATTGGGATGGTGTCCCTGGTTAGTTTGGAGACCCCTGGTATAAGCTTTGGGATGGTGTCCCTGGTTAGTTTGGAGAACCCTAGTATAAGCATTGGGATGGTGTCCCTGGTTAGTTTGGAGAACCCCGGTGTAAGCATTGGGATGGTGTCCCTGGTTAGTTTGGAGACCCCTGGTATAAGCATTGGGATGGTGTCCCTGGTTAGTTTGGAGAACCCTGGTGTAAGCATTGGGATGGTGTCCCTGGTTAGTGTTTGAAGAGTCGCGGTACGGACAGTTTATAACCCAGTTTCCATATTGACCACAATGAAAACAAGTTAATCTTACTTGTCCCCCTCCCTCCCACTGACCTGACTCTTTCCCTTCCCCTTCCAAACATTCTTCCCTTTGGGGCTTTAGGACCCACAGGGTAAGATTTCTCTACGTCCTGGTTTCTCATTTACCCTCTGCTGCCGTTGATCATTCTGGCACTGACAATGTTGTAAAATAGTAAGATTAAACGAGAACTTACCAGTTCGAAGTTTGATCTGTATTTTATGAGGAGTTACGATGAGGGATTACGTGAAGAACCCGTCCAGCACGCATGCGTGTCATACTTCAAAGCAGCGGTGTGGAATCACAGAATACACAATAATTGAAATAAACATAGTAAAGAAAAGGAGAACTTAAATATCAGTTGATCTCTATAATTGAGGGTGGGAGCGGAGGGCACGTAATCCCTCATCGTAACTCCTCATAAAATACAGATCAAACTTCGAACTGGTAAGTTCTCGTTTAATCTTACTATTTTACTTTGGAGTCACGTGAGTGACTATGTGAAGATTTTAAAGCTCTGTGATTTCAAACCGTGTAACAGTTCATACTTCACTCGCTGCCGAAGTCATTCGAGGGAGGAAGTATGTTATCGTAATCAACCATGAATCTGTTTGTAAAACAATAATGGTGTTATTAACAATAACAAGACCAAAATGCTCCCCCGGGCTTAAATTAACCATATAACCATATAACAATTACAGCACTTAAACAGGCCATCTCGTCCCTACAAGTCCGTGCCGAACAACTTTTTTCCCTTAGTCCCACCTGCCTGCACTCATACCATAACCCTCCATTCCCTTCTCATCCATATGCCTATCCAATTTCTTTTTAAATGATACCAACGAACCTGCCGCCACCACTTCCACTAAAAGCTCATTCCACACCGCTACCACTCTCTGAGTAAAGAAGTTCCCCCTCATGTTACCCCTAAACTTCTGTCCCTTAATTCTGAAGTCATGTCCTCTTGTTTGAATCTTCCCTATTCTCAAAGGGAAAAGCTTGATCACATCAACTCTGTCTATCCCTCTCATCATTTTAAAGACCTCTATCAAGTCCCCCCTTAACCTTCGGCGCGCCAGAGAATAAAGACCTAACTTATTCAACCTATCTCTGTAACTTAGTTGTTGAAACCCAGGCAACATTCTAGTAAATCTCCTCTGTACTCTCTCTATTTTGTTGACATCCTTCCTATAATTGGGCGCCCAAAATTGTACACCATACTCCAGATTTGGTCTCACCAATGCCTTGTACAATTTTAACATTACATCCCAGCTTCTATACTCAATGCTCTGATTTATAAAGGCTAGCATACCAAAAGCTTTCTTTACCACCCTATCTATATGAGATTCCACCTTCAAGGAACTATGCACGGTTATTCCCAGATCCCTCTGTTCAACTGTATTCTTCAATTCCCTACCATTTATCATGTACATCCTATTTTGATTTGTCCTGCCAAGGTGTAACACCTCACATTTATCAGCATTAAACTCCATCTGCCATCTTTCAGCCCATTTTTCCAAATGGCCTAAATCTTCTGTAGACTTTGGAAATCCTCTTCATTATCCACAACACCCCCTATCTTGGTATCATCTGCATACTTACTAATCCAATTTACCACCCCTTCATCCAGATCATTGATGTACATGACAAACAACAAAGGACCCAACACAGATCCCTGAGGCACCCCACTAGTCACCTGCCTCCAACCCGACAAACAGCCATCCACCATTACCCTCTGGCTTCTCCCATTCAGCCACTGCTGAATCCATCTTGCTATTCTTGCATTTATACCCAACAGTTTAACCTTCTTAACCAACCTTCCATGAGGAACCTTGTCAAAGGCCTTACTAAAGTCCATATAGAAAATATCCACTGCTTTACCCTCGTCAATTTCCCTAGTAACCTCTTCAAAAAATTCAAGAAGATTAGTCAAACATGACCTTCCAGGCACAAATCCATGTTGACTGTTCCTAATCAAACCCTGTTTATCCAGATGCTTATATATATTATCTCTAAGTATCGTTTCCATTAATTTGCCCACCACTGAAGTCAAACTAACAGGTCTATAATTGCTAGGTTTACTCTTAGAACCCTTTTTAAACAATGGAACAACATGCGCAGTACGCCAATCCTCGGGGACTATTCCCGTTTCTAATGACAGTTGAAATATTTCTGTCATAGCCCCGGATATTTCTACACTAACTTCCCTCAATGTCCTAGGGAATATCCTGTCAGGTCCTGGAGACTTATCCACTTTTATATTTTTCAAAAGTGTCAGTACTTCTTTTACTTTGTAACTCATAGTATCCATAACTGCTCTACTTGTTTCCCTTACCTCACATAATTCAATATCCTTCTCCTTGGTGAATACCGAAGAAAATAAATTGTTCAATATCTCCCCCATCTCTTTTGGCTCTGCAGATAGCTGCCCACTCTGTTTCTCCAATGGACCAATTTTATCCCTCGTTATCCTTTTGCTATTAATATAGCTGTAGAAGCCCTTTGGATTTACTTTCACCTTACTTGCCAAAGCAACCTCATATCTTCTTTTAGCTTTTCTAATTTCTTTCTTAAGATTCTTTTTACATTCCTTATACTCCACAAGCACCTCATTTACTTCATGCTGCCTATAATTATTGTAGATCTCCCTCTTTTTCCGAACAAGATGTCCAATTTCCCTTCAAAACCAGGGCTCTTTCCAATTTTTACTGTTTCCTTTCAACCGAACAGGAACATAAAGATTCTGTACTCTTAAAATTTCCCCTTTAAATGTCCACCATTTCTCTTCTACATCTTTCCCATAAAACAAAATGTCCCAATCCACTCCTTTTAAATCATCTCGCATCTCATCAAAGTTAGCCTTTCTCCAATCAAAAATCTCAACCCTAGGTCCAGTTCTGACCTTCTCCATAATTATATTGAAACTAATGGTATTGTGATCACTGGACCCGAAGTGCTCCCCAACGCATACCTCCGCCACCTGTCCCGTCTCATTTCCCAACAGGAGGTCCAGCACTGCCCCTCCTCTAGTAGGTACCTCTATGTATTGCTGCAAAAAACTATCCTGCACACATTTTACAAACTCCAAACCATCCAGCCCATTTACAGAATGTGTTTCCCAGTCTATGTGTTGAAAGTTGAAATCTCCCACAATCACTACCTTGTGCTTACTACTAATATCTGCAATCTCCTTACATATTTGCTCTTCCAATTCTCGTTCCCCATTTGGCGGTCTATAATACACCCCTATAAGTGTTGCTACACCTTTCCCACTTCTCAGTTCCACCCAAATAGCCTCCCTAGATGAGCCTCCAATCTATCCTGCCAAAGCACTGCTGTAATATCTTCCCTGACTAGCAATGCAACACCTCCACCTCTTGCCCCTCCAATTCTATCACACCTGAAGCAACGAAATCCTGGAATATTTAGTTTCCAATCACAGCCCTCCTGCAACCATGTTTCACTGATCGCCACAACATCATACTTCCAGGTGTCTATCCAGACTCTAAGCTCATCCACCTTTCTTACAATGCTCCTAGCATTAAAATACGCACATTTAAGAAACCCCCCGTCTCTTCTTCTCTGTTTATTTCCTTTTTTTTCTTTCTCCTCTTGTGTCCGAGTGCTTCCCTTTTCTGCTTCCTGCCTCCCATTCTGTCTACTAGCTTTCTCTATTTGAGTCCCTCGCCCCAACCATTCTAGTTTAAAGTCTCCCAGTGACCTTTGCAAATTTCCCCGCCAGGATATTGGTCCCCCTCGGGTTCAAGTGCAAACCCTTCCTTTCTGTACAGGTCCCACCTTCCCCAAAAGAAGTCCCAATGATCCAGAAACTTGAATCCCTGCCCTCTGCACCAGTCTTTCAGCCACGCATTTATCCTCCACCTCGCTCCATTCCTACTCTCACTGTCGCGTATATATATAATTATATATTTGCAGATTCTAATACTTTTTCTGCAAACGATACAGGTTCTGCCGGCGGCTTGTTCTAAAAAGTTTGGAACGTATACTCCCCAGACTACCCCGCTGTAGCCAGGATGTGGTCCATAGGCACGTCCATCCTCTTAGCCACCGATGTGGATGCTGCCCTGGTGGAGTGAGATTTATACACGTTAGTATTTATTCCAGCAGCTCCCAGTACCTGCTTGAGCCACTTGAGATAGTTTGGCTCGTCACCCGACCATGATGTTTCTTGTGACTGACCCATAAGGCTTTTTCTCTCCCTTGGGGATTTCTTATTGTGTCGATGTAATTCAATAAGTGGGTCATGGCACATAACCGTGGTTCAGGTGGGTAAGCCCGGAATTCCATGACTGGACCTGATGTTCCTGGACTGCTCTGTTTGACCAGCCCCTGAATGGTAAATGTGACACGGTCTGGTGTTATAACCATATTGTCCAATTGTAGTAGATGGAGGAACTGGACTCTTTGTGCTGAGACAAGTGCCATCAGCATGACCGTCTTCAGGGTGGGCTGTTCCAGGGTGAGGGACCTGGCTGGTGACCATCCCCTAAGGTACGTCAGGACCACACTGACATCCCAGATTTGGGTGTAGCTAGTTCTGGGGGATTAGAGTAGAATATGCCTCTCCTGAGTTTGATCACCAGCGGATTGCACCCTGTGGCCTGTTGTCCTGGTGCCTCAGTTAAGTAGGCTGACAGAGCTCTTCTGGCTGTATTAATGGCGCTGTAGCTGAGTCCTTCATTGTGGTGAAGACCTGCCAGGAACACCAGTACAGGTTTTGTTGTAGTTGAATATGTAGTTCCTGTATTTGAACGGTATCTTCCCACTTCTTGATGTTCGCCAAGTATAGTTCCCTTGTGGATATGCGATGGGATGCTGTCATCGTGTCGATAGTGCTGTCTGACAAATCCAGGTCCAGCAGTGGTCTTTCCAATTCTGCAACCCAGGCCTAGCAGTGGTCTTTTCAAAATCTGCAACCCAGTAGTTTAATTTATCGTGGTATGGGTGGCTTATGCCTGATACTGGGTGAGTTAATAAGTCTGCGCTAATGGGAAAAGTCATTGGGGTTTTAATGACCATGTCGAGGACCACTGGGAACCATGGCTGTGTAGGTTAGTCGGGTGCGATCAAAATACCTGAAGCAGAGTCCATCTGTATTTTGCGTAGTACCCGACTGATGAGGCCGTAGTACCTGACTGAATGAGGTATAAAAGGGGAGAACATAGAGATTAGATTCCCCCATCCCCCCCCCCCCCCCAGTTCAGCGGAAATGTATCCATTGCCGCTGCCTCAAGGTCTGGTTCCATGCGACATACATCGGTACGTGGTGATTCAATTGGAATACAAGGAAATCGATATCTGGTGTTCCATATTGCCTTGTAATTTCAGCAAATACTTTGGTTTAATATGTCTGTTACAGTATTTAGCTCACCTGGTAGGTAAGTTGTTGATGGTCAAATACAGATCAGAAAATCTTAGCAAAGACTTTAGCAAGAAGAGTAAGCAAATATATTAGTAAATTGATAAACCCTGATCAAACGGGGTTTATACCCAAAAGATACTCATTTAATAATTTGAGACGCCTGTTTAATATAATGTACTTACATAAAGTAGAGGAAGAAGATATATCAATTATTTATTTGGACGCAGAGAAAGCATTTGATCAGGTAGAGTGGCAATACATATAAAGTACTGCAAAAATTTAATATGGGAGAGAATTTTATAACATGGGTAAAATTATTGTATGATAAACCGATGGCAAGAATTTTAACTAACAACATGTTATCTCAAAAATTTCAATTATCAAGGGGTAATAGGCAGGGATGTGCGTTATCACCCATGCTATTTGCCCGTATGGTAGAACCTCTGGCTGAAAGTATAAGAGTTCATCCGAATATTCAGGGCTATAATACTAGGGACTCAAAGAATAAAATCTCATTATATGCAGACGATATACTTTTATATATTATAAAGTCACAAACGAGCATACCAAATGTATTAAATTTAATAGAGGAATTCGGGTCTTTTTCTGGATAAACTGGAATAAAAGTGAAATCATGACATTAAAACCTCAAGAACCTACACACTTATTGAAGTTCCCCTTTAAAATCGGAACAGAAAATTTTAAATACTTGGGTATTCAGATTACTAGAAAATATAAAGCATTATTCAACGCTAATTTTATACCTTTATTAAATAAACTTAATATGCTGATTAAATTTTGGAAAACACTTCCTTTATCATTATTAGGTAGAATAAATGCAATAAAAATGATCTTCCTACCACAATTACTATACCTATTTCAGTCTATACCGGTATATATACCAAAATCCTTTTTTTTTAAAATTAGACTCTAATATTACTAATTTTATTTGGGACTATAGATCACATAGAATTACAAAAAAACACTTATGTAAACCAAAAGAGGTCGGGGGACTTTCACTCCCGAATTTTATGTATTATTGCTGGGCAGTGCATATTAAGAATATAATTTATTGGCTGGATAGTCTACCCAACAGACAGAATGGATAAAAATGGAGAAAGAGGATTGTCATCCTTGTAATATAGGAACGATCCACTTCTCCACGAAAAAACTGAACAACACAATATATAAGAAGAACCCAATTACAGTATATATGGTACAATAAGAATTTGGAAACAAATAAAATTATCTTTAAAATTAAGAAATGTATCATTGTTAATGCCAATAGCGAATAACCCTTTATTTAAACCATCTCTTATTGATAAAACAAAAACCAATGGGAAAGTCTCGGAATTAGAAGGATCGGTGATATGTACGAAATGGGAAACCTACTATCATTCCAACAATTACAATTAAAATTGAAACTGAAAAACAACCAATATTTTAAATATCTTCAGATTTGCGATTTCATGAAAAAATATATACAAGGATATCAAAAAATAACTCCTGAATTATTGGAAGAAGCAATGAATATTAAAGCTGACTCACAAAAATTAATATCATATTTATATAATAGTATTCTAAATATAGACCTACCATCGACAGAGGTACTTAGAGAAGAGTGGGAACGGGAACTAATGATAAAAATTACGAAGGTTACATGGGAAAAGTACTTGATATATATTCACAAATGTTCGATTAATGTAAGACATAATCTAATTCAATTTAAAATTTTACATAGATTATATTATTCAAAAACAAGATTGAACAAATTTTATCCAAATATATCCCCCATAAATGTGTATCCCAAAAGGCAAATATAACACACTCCTTTGTTTCCTGCATAAAACTTTATGGATTTTGGAGTGATATTTTTGAAATATTTACAAAATTATTCAAGATAAGAATGGAACCTAATACTGAAATGATTATATTTGGAGTAATGGAAGATGGGAATAAATTGAACACAACTCAAAATTTATTTTTTAATTATGGTTTAATAATAGCAAAAAAATTAATACTTAAATTTTGGAAAAATACATCAATACCAACGCTTAAAATGTGGATTGCAAGTATGTTGGGCACCGCACATCTTGAGGAAATGCGATTCCTCCTAATGGATAAATCAGACCAATTCATAACGAGTTGGTCTCCATTTGTCGTCTTATGGAATCATATGGTGCAACACAATTGTAAAAGCTAACTGTTTCAGGACTGGACGAGGGATGGTCAAGATTATAAACAATGATCTCCTTACTTTTTTTTTCTTTATGTCATATTCTCTTTTTTCTATTTTCTTTTCCTCAACTTTCTTCACTCATTCGTCTTTTTTCTTTTTCTTCACACTATATATCTCACGTCTTTCTATCCTTTACTATCTAATTTATTTTTCTTATTCTCATCTTTCTTTATTATAACAAAAAAAATAAGAAGCTGTACATAAAATGTACTTTGAAAATATATATTAGGCACTTTGGTGCCATATGATTGTACTTACTTCTAATAAAATAAAATATTACAAAATATATATATATATGTTTGACGACATACCATTACCAATGGTTAAATAAATTGTCACATGATATCGATTTTATTCCGCCCATGTGGTTTGGTATATGCCACCACTGTGATGTTGTCAATTTATAAACAAACATGCAAAATGGTGCACTATTGAACAATATGCTTTTACCCATAGAACGCACTCAATATATTTCCAACTAGGTTTTATGCCCAGTGTCTGTAGTGACGACGATTACAGATTAGTCCATTTACCACCTGTTCTGGATATGGGTTATTTTGTTTAAACACTAGCACCTTAGCTCTAATGGAAAGGTTCAAGTTAAGTAGCTGGTAATGCTGCTACTAATTCCCAATTACTCTTGCCACTTTGTTGAATGGTTGGTTGATTGTTATCCATTAATTTGTTACAGGTTGTGCCAGTACGCTGACTCTCCTTTTGGCAATGTTATAGACAAGTGGATAGAGTTAATTGAATACCAAATAGTCCATAGTTGTGGATGGTGTCAACGTAGAGTTAGCTGGATTGTATGACAGAGCCCAGGCTAAATAAGTTTTAGCAGCTAATGCTGCTGATTTAGCTATTTCCATGGTTTTGTCTGTCGTTAATATCATTGAGACATGCCATGATGATATGTTCCTTAATAGTGTCAGGGCTGGTTTGAATAACTTGGAAAACAGGTTTGGCTCATATTTAGCCATTGTCAATAATTTATACTGCCATAGTTACCCCATCCAGGTAAATTGTGGTATCTCCGAAGATCTTTTATGAATGAGTACTGAATAGCATGCATCTTTTAAGTCGATGTCTACCATAAAGTATCCTAGGAAATCCACGGTTAGCAGTTACAAGTTTTCCATTAAAGTGTGTGTACCTGGTGAAAATATTCAAGTGGTTAAGTCAATGATGGTGCGACATTCACCATCTTTGGGTTTTTTGGTACCAAAGGTTCATATTAGACTTCTTTATGACCCCTTAGTATATCTTCTCCAGTTCAGCTAGTCCCTCATGTTCTTTTTTAGTGGGAGGGTAAACCCCTTTGGGGTGCATGCTGAACTGGTGGCAAGTTTCTTAATTCAATTTTTATCCTTGAATACTTTTGGTATATAACTACCAAGTGTGATAGTTCTTCATGCTTCCAAACCCAGGTGTGATCCCCCCCCCCCCCCTGTTAGTACAAACCCTTCACATTTTATGTGATGGTAGGAACCATACTCACCTGCCCACACTGTTGTTTAGTGGTGTGTTCATTTCTTCGGTTTCTGGTTCCTTGTCTGTCGGGATGGTGTTGTTGGGGGGTGGCGCATTTTCCATGGGACCCGCTCTGAGCCCTGGCCTGAAAAGGCTTACGGGGACGGGCATGCAGGCCCCGAGCTTTCACCAGTACCATTAAGTAGACGCCTACTGGTGGATGCGTGGAGGTACTGCTGTCTGGTTTTGTGTGGTTTGCTCTTTCCAGGCCCTGCCCTCACGATGCCGAATATCTTGGATACTTGGTCCAATTTTTAGGCTTGATTTGGTAACTTTACCAGATAGCAGGATCTGTGGTTGTGAGGTCGGCGTTCTCACAGTCCTGTGAATTTTTTAGGTTGAGGGCAGGTTTTATGACTTCCTTCCAGAGTTTGCGGTCGCATACTGTGTTGAACAGTAGGGTCAGGTGTTTTGCCATATACCCTGCCCCTCTGGAATGAGCATGCGAAAATGATAGCCGATGTCAGGGGTATCAAATGCAATTTAAGATATTTGGGTTTTTGAGTGCCCTGCTCAATGTACCCCCAATAATGGTAGGCACTTTGAGTAAATGCAATTTTGGGGAGGCGTCATAAAATCCAACGCCTCATGACCACCTGTCTTGGAGAGGTTTTTTGGAAAGACAGGTAGTAAGCTGGCCGCCATTTTAGAATGAAACGGCCATCTCGCTCGTGATGTAGCCACGTAGCGGTATCTCACACCCAGCAGCTCTTCCTGATCCTGTACCTCAAGCATATTCCCGATGTTGTTCTGCCAGTGACCCCTCTTCTTGACCAGACCAGCCCTGGTCGCCATCGATCTCCTCTGATGAGGGAGATGGCCAGTGCTGTTAGTGCACTGGAGCGGGAGTGTTATGCTCCCTTGGCGAGCTTGCCCCAGCTCCCGAGGCAAGTCTCGCTGGAGTTTTTTAATCCATGACCTTTCTCTAGGCTTGGAAAACAGACACTTACTCGCTCTCGGGCGGTAGTTTGAAGTGCCGGTTCCATCTTCCGTGTCTGTCTCCAGCCCGAGGTTTGGTTGCCAACTTTGCTCAAGCGGCTGCCTGCCGTTCTCGGGTGGCGTTTCTGCTGTTCTCGGGCGGCGAGTCTCCTTGTCGGAGTATGCAGGGATTACCGGCCGGTTTTTTAATTTCCCTCCAGTCCGCTGCTGTTGGTCAGACAGCTGTTAGCGGACTGGGCATCGGCTCAGTATCCTGACTGTGGACCGCAGCGTGTGCGGTCCAGGTGCCGCCTCTCGCCCCCTCCACTGACGGAACGCTCCTTCCCTGGAGTCGAACGGGGGCGGTTTCCCTCTGTGCTGCTTTGCTCCAGTTTCCCCTGGTGCACAAAGAGGAGCAAAGTTGTGAGTTTGAACCAGTGGGTAAGTACTTACCTAACGGTCCATTCCTTCAAGCTTCCTTTAGCGGGAGCGCCCGTACTCCCGTTCGTCGCTGTTGCACTGCGTGAACGCTCAATACGCGCAAGCGTGCTGGACGGGTTCTTCACATAGTCACTCACGTGACTCCGAAGTAAAATAGACAGAACATCATATATAGTGTTCAAAAGGGAACTGCAGATGCTGGAATATCGAAGGTACACAAAATTGCTGGAGGAACTCAGCGGGTGCAGCAGCATCTATGGAGCGAAGGAAATAGGCGACGTTTCGGGCCGAAACCCTTCTAACATCATATATATCTTTCTTTTCCAATTCTACAAGTTACACAGGACATTTGTTTCACACGAGGTTGCAACCCGTGTACAATAGTACTGACTAAAGCAAATTTGCCTGTTTCTGGTTCCAATCCCCAATATTTTACAAAGGCACTATGGACACGATCAATTTGTTTGGTGATTGTTTGTGTCTTCCTTAGTGAAGACAGAACAAAAGTAATTGTTTAACTGTTCTGCTTGTTTACCATTATAAATTCACCTGTTTCTGACTGTAAGGGATCAACATTTGTTTTCATTAATCTTTTCCTTTTTACATATCTAAAGAAACTTTTATGGTCAGTTTTTATATTCCCCGCAAGCTTTCTTTCATGCTCTATTTAGCAATGTTACAAAATTTTGAGATTTTAAAAATCAAGTCTGCAATTTATCCCATCAGATAAAGCATAAAAATAAGTTTAATTTGACACCTAATTCACTTTCATATCTCAAGTATTTAAAAGGTTATGGCCATTTTCATACTGGGATATGAGCATCTTGTTCCCTATTGATTTTCTATGGACATAACAAAAAAGCTGTGATCGTGAACAGTCAAAAGCCCATAACTTTCTTAAAATTTAAGAGAACTGAATGAAATTTTCAGTTATCATAGATTGAAGCATTCTGAAACAAATATAAAATAATCTTACTTGGATGACCTGAAATTAAAGCATATAATTAGTTAGTTACCTAATTGTAGCTAATTTCAGACTTCAATTACTAGATCTAAACATCTATCCATTTCTTAATAAATGATCAACATTTTTAAATAGCCTAAATGTTCAAATAATATTCACAAATAATTCACAATAAAACATGATTTTCAAATCTCATTTACATTAATTTATAGACCAAATGGAAGGAATTTAGTGCTCAATTGCTGTAAATAAATGCCCATTTAAATCAGCTTTCCAGTGGGTCCCTGTGGAACGCGCTGGTTTAGAACGTTCACATTGCGGTAGATTTGTGCCCTCAAATGCCCAGAAAAATACTGCGGGATATAATGGGCCCAAAATGAGCTGTTCGCAATATTAAACTTTGTATAAAGGGATCTTTAGAAGCCCTTTTTAATGTAAAAATATACAGCCTAACTTCATTTGTTTGCTTTATGAGTCCCTGCGGTTGCTGGTGTTCACGGGTTTAGAGATTGATTTTTAAACTACTATAACTATTTTACGAGGCCTTTAAAACTAATAATAGCTTTTGCGACGGGGTCTTTCAGCGATTTTTCGTTAATAATTAACTAGGCTGAACATCTTCGATTTGAACAACCTAGAGAAAATCACGTTTTAAACCCGCCCCCCTCTAAACGGCTCCAAAATCGCGCACACCCGCAGCGACAGATTTTCAACGACGCTTCAGGTAGGCTTTGCAACATACCTACTCTATTTTCCCCCTCTGAATTAAATCCTTGTACTCCTCTGTTAAATTCTAAATGTCTCCCAGTCCTCCGGTTTGCTGCTTCCTCTGGCCAATTTAGATGCCTCTTCCTTGGATTTATCGGCAAGTGTTGAAGGTCATCCTGCAGGTGGGTGGTCTGGGTGACCGGTGCCCATCAGCCGATCTCTCTCACCCTCTTGTGTACATGCCAGTCTACAGCTGCTCCGTGATGTGGAGCCCCCGACCACTTCACTATCTCTTTACATTAGAGATACAGTGCGGAAACAGTCCCTGCAGCCCACCGAGTCCACGCCGACCATCGATCACCCCGTACACTAGCACAACCCTCACTCCCCTACTCCCCTCACTCTCCATCATGCCCCCTCACTCTCCCCTCTCTCCCTTCATTCCCCTACTCCCCTCACCCCCCTCACTCCCCTCACCCTTCACCCTTCATTTCCCTACTCCCCTCATTCCTCCTACTCCCCTCAACCCCCTCAATCTCGCTCACTCCCCTCACTCTCCCTCAATCTTGCTCACTCCCCTCGCTCCAACTCACTCCACCTCACTCCCCTCACCCCCCTCACTCCACTCGCTCCAACTCACTCCACCTCACTCCCCTCACTCCCCTCACTCCCATCACTCCCCTCACTCCCATCACTCCCCTCACCCCCTCACTCCCCTCACTCCAACTCACTCCCCTCACTGCTGCTACTCCCCTTACTCCCCTCATTCCAATTCATTTCCCTCACCCCCCCCTACTCCCCTCACTCTCCCTCAATCTCACTCACTGCCCTCACTCCACCTCACTGCCCTCACTTCCCTCACCCCCCTCACTCTCCCACAATCACCGTCACTCTCCCCTCACTCCGCTCACACCAACTCCATCACCACCCCTCCCTCATTCCCCTTTACTCTCCTTTTACTCCCCCTCCCTCACTCTTTCTCATTTCCCGCCCCCCTCCCCCTCTCTCCCCTCATATCCCTGTCCTGCTCTGACCCAGGACTAACACTGATCCATTCGGGCCTCTCACTGTGTATTGATGTGGGTGAGGAAAGGGGTGCCAGAACTCACCCCCCTGCCACACAATCTCTTGCAGGTCATGACTAGAGGGACTCTGTCTCTGTTGCGATTAGGGGGAGGGGGGATCAAGGGCGGAGGTGTGGGGTACCGAGGAGACACGAGTGAGGGCCACATCTATGTTCCCTAAAGAATGAGGACATCTCGAATGCCCCAGTATGGAACACCTCATCTTTGGCGCAGATGCTGCGTAGACGGAGGAATTGAAAGTCGACGGTAGAGCCTTTGCAGGAAGCAGGGTGGTAAGAAGTGTAGTCGAGATAGTTGTGGGAGTCAGTGGGTTTGTTATAGACGTCAGTCAATGTCTGGGCCATTTGGACATGTGGTGGTGGTGGCTGTGAGGAGGAGCAGAGCTATAAGATTGTTGGACAGAGGAGCTTTCTCTCCTTGGATCCCATGGGATCTAACCTTCCAGAGCAGCCTACCATGCGGAACCTTGTCAAATGCTTTACTGAAGTCCATGTAGACAACATCTACAGCTCTGCTTTATCGACTTTTATGGTCTCATTCCCAAAAATCTCAAACAGATTTGTGAGACATGACCTCTGTTGGAAAAATTTTACACAAGACGTGAGTTACATTCAAACTGTTACTACATTATTAGCAATAACTTGTCAGACAAGGAGAACAGACAAGCAAGAGACTGTCCACATGATACAAAGCATGCAATATTTTAATATCATCTTTGAAAACATAATACCAAGATTAGTCACGTACACTTGTTTACAGGGTTAACTATTCTGATCCAACATTCGTTATCTTTCCACTGAAAAACAGGCATCTTTATCTGTGTGGGATATCTCAGGGAGTAGCCGTGTGGCCTTAAGTTCACAAGCTCTTCCTTGTATGAAGCGAACTTGTTTCCTTGACTCACCTGCACCAGGAATGTTTAGCCATTCACTGGAGTAACGTTCGATTTCCACAGAGTGAGGTGCTGCCCGCGTTGAAATACAAGATGGAAGAACAGCTCAGATCTTCCCACAATTCCCACAATCTCCCCTCTTGTCCAAACAGGTCAATAATAAAATTGTTAGTCAGTGTTATCATGCAAGTCAAGAGAGTTTATTGTCATGTGTCCCAGATCGGAGAATGAAATTCTTGCTTTGCTTCAGCACAACAGAATATATTAGGCATGAATACAGAACATATCATATCAGTGTGTCCATATACCATTATATAAATATATACACACATCAATAAAATAAGCAGATAAAGTGAAAATAGACAGATGATGGACTATTATGCTATTGATTATAATATATGTTAATGTTCCGAGATTTGTTTCAGTTGAGTTTAATAGCCTGATGGCTGTGGGGAAGTTGCTATTTCTGAACCTGGACATTGCTTCAGGCTCTTGTACCTTCTACCTGAAGGTAGCGGGGAGATGAGTGTGTGGCCAGGATGGTGTGGGTCCTTGATGATGCTGCCAGCGTTTTTGAGGCAGCAACTGCGCTAGATCCCCTCGATGGGAGGGAGGTCAGAGCCGATGGTGGACTGGGCACTGTTTACAACTTTTTGTAGTCTTTTCCGCTCCTGGGCGCTCAAGTTGCCGAAGCAAGCCACGATGCAACTGGTCAGCATGCTCTCTACTGTGCACCTGTAGAAGTTAGAGAGAGTCCTCCTTGACAAACCGATATTCATGAGTTGCATGATGGTGCCATCAGGATCATATTGAAACAGGATGTGTTGTGGTTCAGCACTGAGACGGGACAAGCAGGAGAGCTCGAATGAGGCAGAGTGATAGCTGGAACAGTACATATACGGTGACAACAGCTACTAAAATAATAATACCATATTTTAAAATGACTTAACGAGCCATCCAGCATGGTTTCCAAGGTCAGGGAGGCACTCCCACCAGTCAAGGGGTTTAATTTCTGAGATCTGCTGCAAGGTGAGGACATGGTCATGAATAATCCATACATCACTTTCAATTTGTTTGTCTTGGTTCGGGAAGAAACAGCAGGATGTGTTAAGGGTTGCACACACTCTACCCTGGGCCACTAGGAGATAGTCCAGAGTTATCCAATATTAAATAACCATCTTGGAAAGTGCCTGGACTTCAGTGAAGGGCCAAAATCACATCTACCGTCCTGTTCTCTAGTTATTCCATGGTGGCTGAAATACTGATGCTTGCTTTCTCCAGCTCATTTACTCCCAGGCCAGGTGTCAGGGTGCGGAGGAATCTGTGCAGCCTGTATTGCAGACAACAAGTGAGTTTTCAACTTCTCACCTGCGTCCACGCTTCACTGGGGATGGCTGACTGATTCCTGATCAAATGAGTCTGGATGGTTTTAACTCCCCAAGCATTAGGGGCTACGTATCCCATAGTACAGGTCCCAATCTAATTTGTAGGCAGGGATTTATAAGCATTGTCACCACATATCCAGAATACCACGTGCTGAACAACCGTAGGGTGCTACTTAGTTCAGTTCCGGCAACATAACTTCCAGAGAACAGCCTGTGAGCATGTGTGTGTGTATGTGTGTGTGTGTGTATGCATGTGTATGTGTGTGTATGTATGTGTGTGTGTGTGTGTGTGTGTGTGTGTGTGTGTGTGTGTGTGTGTGTGTGTGTGTGTGTGTGTGTGTGTGTGTGTGTGTGTGTGTGTGTGTGTGTGTGTGTGTGTGTGTGTGTGTGTATATGTATGTATGTAGGTACGTACGCATGTGTGGATGTATGTGTGTATGTATGTATGTATGTAAGTGTGTGTGTGTGTGTATGTATATATGCATGTGTTTATGTGTGTATGTATGCATGTGTATCTACATGTATGTATGTTAGTATGTGTGTAAAATGTATGTAGGTTTGTGTGTGTATGTATGCAAGTATGTATGTATGCATGTATGTGTGTATGTATGTATGTATGTATATATGTATGCATGTATGTATGTATATATGTATGTGTGTATGTTTGTACATATGCATGTATGTATGTATGTATCTGTGTATGTGTGTATATGTGTATGTATGTATGTATGTATATATGTATGTATATATGTGTATATGTGTGTATGTATGCGTGCCACAGAATACTGCATGTCCGCCACAATCTATGTGGACAAAGAGCTGAAGGTTTCCCCATTACATATTTCATGCCATTTTGCTGCTTGATCAAAGTGTCAGCCGTCCACAGTGTCAGGCGAGCATCCTGGATGCGGGGGAGGGAGAGGGCGAGGGTTGCAGGGCAGAGGGATTTAGGAGTGCAGTGAGATCGTTCCCTGAAAATGGTCATTGGTCTTCATCTACACGGGGAGGGGGGAGCAAGGGTGGAGGTGTGGGGTACCGAGGAGACACGAGTGAGGGCCGCAACAATGTTTCCTAAAGAATGAGGGCATCTCGAATGCCTCAGTATGGAACACCTCATCTTTGGCGCAGATGCTGCGTAGATGGAGGAATTGAAAGTCGACGGTAGAGCCTTTGCAGGAAGCAGGGTGGGAAGAAGTATAGTCGAGATAGTTGTGGGAGTCAGTGGGTTTGTTATAGACGTCAGTCAATGTCTGGGCCATTTGGACATGTGGTGGTGATGGCTGTGAGGAGGAGCAGAACAATAAGATTGTTGGACAGAGGAGCTTTCTCTCCTTGGATCCCATGGGATCTAACCTTCCAGAGCAGCCTACCATACGGAACCTTGTCAAATTCTTTACTGAAGTCCATGTAGACAACATCTACAGGTCTGCCTTATCGACCTTTATGGTCACATCTTCAAAAATCTCAATCAGATTTGTGAGACACGACCTCTATTGGAATAATTTTACACAAGACGTGATTTACTTTCAAACTGTTACTACATTATTAGCAATAACTTGTCAGACAAGGAGAACAGTCAAGCAAGAGACTGTCCACACGAAACAAAGCATGCAATATTTTAATATCATCTTTGAAAACATAATACCAAGATTAGTCACGTACACTTTCTTTACAGGGTTAACTATTCTGATCCAACATTCGTTATCTTTCCACTGAAAAACAGGCATCTTTATCTGTGTGGGATATCTCAGGGAGTAGCCGTGTGGCCTTAAGTTCACAAGCTCTTCTTTGTATGAAGCTAACTTGTTTCCTTGACTCACCTGCACCAGGAATGTTTAGCCATTCACTGGAGTAACGTTCAATTTCCACAGAGTGAGGTGCTGCCCACGTTGAAATACAAGATGGAAGAACAGCTCAGTTCTTCCCACAATTCCCACAATCTCCCCTCTTGTCCAAACAGGTCAATAATAAAATTGTTAGTCAGTGTTATCATAAAAGTCAAGAGAGTTTATCGTCATGTGTCCCAGATAGGAGAATGAAATTCTTGCTTTGCTTCAGCACAACAGATTACAGTAGGCATGAATACAGAAGATATCATATCAGTGTGTCCAAATAAAATAAGCAGATAAAGTGCAAATATAGACAGATAATGGTCTATTATGATATTGATTATTATATATACACACACATAAATAATCAGATAAAGTGCAATGGGCTCTTAATGTACCGAGATATGTTTCAGTTGAGTTTAATAGCCTGATGGCTGTGGGGAGCTATTTCTGAACCTGGACATTGCTTCAGGCTCTTGTACCTTCTACCTGAAGGTAGCTGGGAGATAGATAGATAGATAGATAGATAGATAGATAGATAGATAGATAGATAGATAGATAGATAGATAGATAGATAGATAGATAGATAGATAGATAGATAGATAGATAGACAGACAGACAGACAGACAGACAGACAGACAGACAGACAGACAGACAGACAGACAGACAGACAGACAGACAGACAGACAGACAGACAGACCTTTATTGTCATTCAGACCGAAGTCTGAACGAAATTGCAGCATTCATACATGTAATACAATAAAATCAACAATAAACACATATTAACATCCACCACAGTGAGTCCACCCAGCATCTCCTCACTGTGATGGAGGCAAAAGTCTTAGGTCTGCAGTCTCTTCCCTCCTCTTCTCTCTCTGCGCTGAGGCGATACCCCCCGGGCGATGTTATAAATCAGTCCCGCGGCTCAAACACCGCGGCCCGGGGTGGTCGAAGCTGCCGCCCACCAGTCCTGCAGACGCAGCCGCTGGCCCGCGGCCGAACCCCGGACTCAGGCCACCACCGCCAGAACACCGTCCCAGCCACCCTCACGTGAGTACCGTGCCGTCTTCAGCCTCGGGCTGGGCCACCCCCGACATGGGCACCGAACCTCCCCCGGGACGGGCCGCCCCGACTTGGGCGTCGCTTCTCCCTCTGGCCGGGCCGCCCCGACTTGGGCGTCGCTTCTCCCTCTGGCCGGGCTGCCCCGACATGGGCATTGCTTCTCCCTCCGGCCGAGCCGCCCCGACATGGGCGTCGCTTCTCCCTCGGGCCGGGCCGCCCCGACATGGGCGCCTAACCACCCTCGGGCTGCGAGCGCCGCACCTCCCCGAGCTCTGCCGCTCCGACGGGAGCCTCGTTCCACCCTTGGGCTGGCCGCCCTCACGAGAGCGCCACAACCTCTCACGGGAGCACTGTTCCAGCCCTGAGCCGGACCACCCTCACGGGAGCGAGCTCAGGGCAAGTCCTGACAGGCTCTGCCTCCTGAGCCTCGAGGTCATCAGCTCCATTAGGCCTCAGCGCAGACGGAGGCAGAGAAGGGGAATACGACAAAAAAGTCGCATTCCCCCGCAGGAAGAGACTGCAAACCCCGTTACAACCCCCCACCCCCCCAAAACACAAACTAAAAACCAAAAACTAGACTAACTAAAACAAAATAAACAACACAAAAAACACAAACAAACGGGACTGCCAGTGAGCCGCTGCAGCCAGGGCCGTGCCGCCACTCCGATGAGTGTGTGGCCAGGATGGTGTGGGTCCTTGATGATGCTGCCAGCGTTTTTGAGGCAGCAACTGCGATAGATCCCCTCGATGGTAGGGAGGTCAGAGCCGATGGTGGACTGGGCACTGTTTACTACTTTTTGTACTCTTTTCCGCTCCTGGGCGCTCAAGTTGCCGAACCATGCCACGATGCAACTGGTCAGCATGCTCTCTACTGTGCACCTGTAGAATTTAAAGAGAGTCCTCCTTGACAAACCGATATTCATGAGTTGCATGATGGCGCCATCAGGATCATATTGAAACAGGATGTGTTGTGGTTCAGCACTGAGACGGGACAAGCAGGAGAGCTCGAATGAGGCAGAGTGATAGCTGGAACAGTACATATATGGAGACAACAGCGACTAAAATAATAATACCATATTTTAAAATGGTCTTAACGAGCCCTCCAGCACAGTTTCCAAGGTCAGGGAGGCACTCCCACCAGTCAAGGGGTTTAATTTCTGAGATTTGCTGCAAGGTTCCATACATACATCACTTTCAATTTGTTTGTCTTGGTTCGGGAAGAAACAGCAGGATGTGTTAAGGGTTGCACACACTCTACCCTGGGCCACTAGGAGATAGTCCAGAGTTATCCAATATTAAATAACCATCTTGGACAGTGTCTGGACTTCAGTGAAGGGCCAAAATCACATCTACCGTCCTGTTCTCTACTTATTCCATGGTGGCTGAAATACTAATGCTTGCTTTCTCCAGCTCATTTACTCCCAGGCCAGGTGTCAGGGTGCGTAGGAATCTGTGCAACCCTGTATTGCAGACAACAAGTGAGTTTTCAACTTCTCACCTGCGTCCACGCTTCACTGGGGATGGCTGACAGATTCCTGATCAAATGAGTCTGGATGGTTTTAACTCCCCAAGTATTAGGGGCTACGTATCCCATAGTACAGGTCCCAATCTAATTCGTAGGTAGGGATTTATAAGCATTGTCACCACATATCCAGAATACCCCGTGCTGAACAACCGTAGGGTGCTATTCAGTTCAGTTCCGGCTAAATAACTTCCAGAGAACAGCCTGTGAGCGTCTGTGTGTGAATGTATGTGTGTGTGTGTTTGTGTGTGTGTGTGTATGTATGTAGGTACGTAGGCATGTGTGTATGCATTTCTGCACGTATGTAAGTGTGTGTGTGTGTATGTATATATATATGTGTTTATGTGTGTATGTATGTATGTGTATCTACGTGTGTGTATGTATGTGTGTCTGTGTGTGTATATATGTATGTTAGTATGTGTGTAAAATATATGTAAGTTTGTGTGGACTTCAGTAAGGCCTTTGACAAGGTTCCTCATGGAAGGTTGGTTAAGAAGGTTCAATGGTTGGGTATTAATGGTGGAGTAGCAAGATGGATTCAACAGTGGCTGAATGGGAGATGCCAGAGAGTAATGGTGGATGGTTGTTTGTCAGGTTGGAGGCCAGTGACGAGTGGGGTGCCACAGGGATCTGTGTTGGGTCCACTGTTGTTTGTCATGTACATCAATGATCTGGACGATGGTGTGGTAAATTGGATTAGTAAGTATGCAGATGATACTAAGATAGGTGGGGTTGCGGGAAATGAAGAAGAGTTTCAAAGTCTACAGAGAGATTTATGCCAGTTGGAAGAGTGGGCTGAAAGATGGCAGAAGGAGTTTAATGCTGATAAGTGTGAGGTGCTACATCTTGGCAGGACAAATCAAAATAGGACGTACATGGTAAATGGTAGGGAATTGAAGAATGTAGGGGAACAGAGGGATCTGGGAATAACTGTGCACAGTTCCATGAAAGTGGAATCTCATGTAGATAGGGTGGTAAAGAAAGCTTTTGGTGTGCTGGCCTTTATAAATCAGAGCATTGAGTATAGAAGTTGGGATGTAATGTTAAAATTGTACAAGGCATTGGGGAGGCCAATTCTGGAGTATGGTGTACAATTTTGGTCGCCTAATTATAGGAAGGATGTCAACAAAATAGAGAGAGTACAGAGGAGATTTACTAGAATGTTGCCTGGGTTTCAGCAACTAAGTTACAGAGAAAGGTTGAACAAGTTAGGGCTTTATTCTTTGGAGCGCAGAAGGTTAAGGGGGGACTTGATAGAGGTTTTTAAATTGATGAGAGGGATAGACAGAGTTGACGTGGAAAAGCTTTTCCCACTGAGAGTAGGGAAGATTCAAACAAGGGGACATGACTTGAGAATTAAGGGACTGAAGTTTAGGGGTAACATGAGGGGGAACTTCTTTACTCAGAGAGTGGTAGCTGTGTGGAATGAGCTTCCAGTGAAGGTGGTGGAGGCAGGTTCGTTTTTATCATTTAAAAATAAATTGGATAGTTATATGGATGGGAAAGGAATGGAGGGTTATGGTCTGAGCGCAGGTATATGGGACTAGGGGAGACTATGTGTTCGGCACGGACTAGAGGGGTCGAGATGGCCTGTTTCCGTGCTGTAATTGTTATATGGTTATTATATGGTGTGTGTATGTATGTATGTGGGTACGTATGCATGTATGTATGTGTGTATGTATGTATATGTGTATGCATGTATGTATGTATATATGTATATATGTGTATATGTGTGTATGTATGCGTGCCACAGAATACTGCATGTCCGCCACAATTTATGTGGACAAAGAGCTGAAGGTTTCCCCATAACATATTTCATGCCATTTTGCTGCTTGATCAAAGTGTCAGCCGTCCACAGTGTCAGGCGAGCATCCTGGAGGGAGAGGGCGAGGGTTGCAGGGCAGAGGGATTTAGGAGTGCAGTGAGATCGTCTCCTGAAAATGGTCATTGGTCTTCATCTACACGGGGAGGGGGGAGCAAGGGCGGAGGTGTGGGGTACCGAGGAGACACGAGTGAGGGCCGCATTTATGTTCCCTAAAGAATGAGGACATCTCGAATGCCCCAGTATGGAACACCTCATCTTTGGAGCAGATGCGGCGTAGTTGGAGGAATTGAAAGTCAGCGGTAGAGCCTTTGCAGGAAGCAGGGTGGGAAGAAGTGTAGTTGAGTATAGAAGCTGGGATGTAATGTTAAAATTGTACAAGGCATTGGTGAGACCAAATCTGGAGTATGGTATACAATTTTGGTCGCCCAATTATAGGAAGGATGTCAACAAAATAGAGAGAGTACAGAGGAGATTTACTAGAATGTTGCCTGGGTTTCAACAACTAAGTTACAGAGAAAGGTTGAATAAGTTAGGTCTTTATTCTCTGGAGCGCAGAAGGTTAAGGGGGGACTTGATAGAGGTCTTTAAAATGATGAGAGGGATAGACAGAGTTGATGTGGACAAGCTTTTCCCTTTGAGAATAGGGAAGATTCAAACAAGAGGACATGACTTCAGAATTAAGGGACAGAAGTTTAGGGGTAACATGAGGGGGAACTTCTTTACTCTGAGAGTGGTAGCGGTGTGGAATGAGCTTCCAGTGGAAGTGGTGGAGGCAGGTTCGTTGGTATCATTTAAAAATAAATTGGATAGGCATATGGATGAAAAGGGAATGGAGGGTTATGGTATGAGTGCAGGCAGGTGGGACTAAGGGTAAAAAGTTGTTCGGCACGGACTTGTAGGGCCGAGATGGCCTGTTTCCGTGCTGTAATTGTTATATGTTATATGAGATAGTTGTGGGAGTCAGTGGGTTTGTTATAGACGTCAGTCAATGTCTGGGCCATTTGGACATGTGGTGGTGGTGGCTGTGAGGAGGAGCAGAGCTATAAGATTGTTGGACAGAGGAGCTATCTCTCCTTGGATCCCATGGGATCTAACCTTCCAGAGCAGCCTACAATGCGGAACCTTGTCAAATGCTTTACTGAAGTCCATGTAGACAACATCTACAGTTCTGCCTTATCGACCTTTATGGTCACATCTTCAAAAATCTCAAACAGATTTGTGAGACACGACCTCTGTTGCAATAATTTTACACAATACGTGAGTGACATTCAAACTGTTACTACATTATTAGCAATAACTTGTCAGACAAGGAGAACAGCCAAGCAAGAGACTGTCCACACGATACAAAGCATGCAATATTTTAATATCATCTTTGAAAACATAATACCAAGATTAGCCACGTACACTTGTTTACAGGGTTAACTATTCTGATCCAACATTCGTTATCTTTCCACTGAAAAACAGGCATCTTTATCTGTGTGGGATATCTCAGGGAGTAGCCGTGTGGCCTTAAGTTCACAAGCTCTTCTTTGTATGAAGCGAACTTGTTTCCTTGACTCACCTGCACCAGGAATGTTTAGCCATTCACTGGAGTAACGTTCAATTTCCACAGAGTGAGGTGCTGCCCACATTGACATACAAGATGGAAGAACAGCTCAGTTCTTCCCACAATTCCCACAATCTCCCCTCTTGTCCAAACGGGTCAATAATAAAATTGTTAGTCAGTGTTATCATGCAAGTCAAGAGAGTTTATTGTCATGTGTCCCAGATAGCAGAATGAAAGTCTTGCTTTGCTTCAGCACAACATGAATACAGATCATATCATATCAGTGTGTCCATATACCATTATATAAATATATACACACATCAATAAAATAAGCAGATAAAGTGAAATTAAACAGATAATGGTCTATTATGCTATTGATTAAAATGTATATGCACAGATAAATAATCAGATAAAGTGCAATGGGCTCTTAATGTTACGAGATATGTTTCAGTTGAGTTTAATAGCCTGATGGCTGTGGGGAAGCAGCTATTTCTGAACCTGGACGTTGCAGTGTTCAGGCTCTTGTACCTTCTACCTGAAGGTAGCGGGGAGATGAGTGTGTGGCCAGGATGGTGTGGGTCCTTGATGATGCTGGCAGCTTTTTTGAGGCAGCGCCTGCAATAGATCCCCTCGATGGTAGGGAGGTCAGAGCCGATGGTGGACTGGGCACTGTTTACTACTTTTTGTAGTCTTTTCCGTTCCTGGGCGCTCAAGTTGCCGAACCATGCCACAATGCAACTGGTCAGCATGCTCTCTACTGTGCACCTGTAGAATTTAGAGAGAGTCCTACTTGACCAGCCGATATTCATGAGTTGCATGATGGCATCATCAGGATCATATTGAAACAGGATGTGTTGTGGTTCAGCACTGAGACGGGACAAGCAGGAGAGCTTGAATGAGGCAGAGTGATAGCTGAAACAGTACATATACGGTGACAACAGCTACAAAAATAATAGTACCATATTTTAAAATAGTCTTAACGAGCCCTCCAGCACAGTTTCCACGGTCAGGGAGGCACTCCCACCAGTCAAGGGGTTTAATTTCTGAGTTCTGCTGCAAGGTGAGGACATGGTCATGAATAATCCTTACATCACTTTCAATTTGTTTGTCTTGGTTCGGGAAGAAACAGCAGGATGTGTTAAGGGTTGCACACACTCTACCCTGGGCCACTAGGAGATAATCCAGAGTTATCCAATATTAAATAACCATCTTGGACAGTGTCTGGACTTCAGTGAAGGGCCAAAATCACATCTACCGTCCTGTTCTCTAGTTATTCCATGGTGACTAAAATATTGATGCTTGCTTTCTCCAGCTCATTTACTCCCAGGCCAGGTGTCAGGGTGCGGATGAATCTGTGCAACCCTGTATTGCAGACAACAAGTGAGTTTTCAACTTCCCACCTGCGTCCACGCTTCACTGGGGATGGCTGACTGATTCCTGATCAAATGAGTCTGGATGGTTTTAACTCCCCAAGCATTAGGGGCTATGTATCCCATAGTACAGGTCCCAATGTAATTCGTAGGTAGGGATTTATAAGCATTGTCACCACATATCCAGAATACCCCGTGCTGAACAACCGTAGGGTGCTACTTAGTTCAGTTCCGGCAAAATAACTTCCAGAGAACAGCCTGTGAGCGTGTGTGTATGTATGTGTGTGTGTGTGTTTGTGTATGTGTGTATGTATGTAGGTACGTAGGCATGTGTGTATGTATGTAATTCTGCACGTATGTAAATGTGTGTGTGTGTATGTATATATATATGTGTTTATGTATGTATGTATGTGTATCTATGTGTGTGTATGTATGTGTGTCTGTGTGTGTATATATGTATGTTAGTATGTGTGCAAAATGTATGTAAGTTTGTGTGTGTATGTATGTATGTATGTGTGTATGTATGTATGTATGTATATATGTATGCATGTTTGTATGTATATATGTATGTGTGTATGTGTGTACGTATGCATGTATGTATGTGTGTATGTATGTATGTATATGTGTATGCATGTATGCGTGCCACAGAATACTGCATGTCCGCCACAATCTATGTGGACAAAGAGCTGAAGGTTTCCCCATTACATATTTCATGCCATTTTGCTGCTTGGTCAAAGTGTCAGCCGTCCACAGTGTCAGGCGAGCATCATGGATCCGGGGGAGGGAGAGGGCGAGGGTTGCAGGGCAGAGGGATTTAGGGGTGCAGTGAGATCGTTCCCTGAAAATGGTCATTGGTCTTCATCTACATGGGGAGGGGGGAGCAAGGGCGGAGGTGTGGGGTACCGAGGAGACACGAGTGAGGGCCGCATTTATGTTCCCTAAAGAATGAGGTCATCTCGAATGCCCCAGTATGGAACACCTCATCTTTGGCGCAGATGTGGCGTGAACGAAGGAATTGAAAGTCAGCGGTAGAGCCATTGCAGGAAGCAGGGTGTGAAGAAGTGTAGTCGAGATAGTTGTGGGAGTCAGTGGGTTTGTTATAGACATCAGTCAATGTCTGGGCCATTTGGACATGTGGTGGTGGTGGCTGTGAGGAGGAGCAGAGCTATAAGATTGTTGGACAGAGGAGCTATCTCTCCTTGGATCCCATGGGATCTAACCTTCCAGAGCAGCCAACAATGCGGAACCTTGTCAAATGCTTTACTGAAGTCCATGTAGACAACATCTACAGTACTGCTTTATCGACCTTATGGTCACATCTTCAAAAATCTCAAACAGATTTGTGAGTCACGACCTCTGTTGGAATAATTTTACACAATACGTGAGTGACTTTCAAACAGTTACTACATTATTAGCAATAACTTGTCAGACAAGGAGAACAGTCAAGCAAGAGACTGTCCTCACAAAACAAAGCATGCAATATTTTAATATCATCTTTGAAAACATAATACCAAGATTAGCCACGTACACTTGTTTACAGGGTTAACTATTCTGATCCAACATTCGTTATCTTTCCAATGAAAAACAGGCATCTTTATCTGTGTGGGATATCTCAGAGAATAGCCGTGTGGCCTTAAGTTCACAAGCTCTTCTTTGTATGAAGCGAACTTGTTTCCTTGACTCACCTGCACCAGGAATATTTAGCCATTCACTGGAGTAACGTTCGATTTCCACAGAGTGAGGTGCTGCCCTCGTTGAAATACAAGATGGAAGAACAGCTCAGTTCTTCCCACAATTCCCACAATCTCCCCTCTTGTCCAAACAGGTCAATAATATAATTGTTAGTCAGTGTTATCATGCAAGTCAAGAGAGTTTATTGTCATGTGTCCCAGATAGTGTCCGGTTCGTCCGAGAAACGGAGTCGTTCCTCGACAAGTCCTACAGTACGATTGTTACACCTAAGGTACTGGAAGAGAGAAGGTGGGAGACGGTGAGAACGGGAGGGAAGCATGGAATGCCAACGTCCCCGGGTGTTGTACCTCTTGTGAACAGGTTCACCCACTTAGAAGCTGTCGGGACAGAAGAGGTGTTTACACTGGGCAGCGGACTGGCTTGTGATGCGAATAGGGCTGTTGAGCCAAAACCAAAAAGGCCTAAGGCAGGCAACGCCATTGTAGTGGGAGACTCCATTGTGAGAGGTACAGACAGGGGTTTCTGCGGCAACAGACGGGATGCGAGGATGGTGTGCTGCCTTCCTGGTGCCAGGATCCAGGATGTCACGGACAGAGTGCAGAAAATCCTCAAGGGCGAAGGTGAACAGCCGGAAGTGGTAGTGCATGTCGGCACAAACGATGTCGGAAAGAAGGGGATGAATATTCTGCAGCGTGACTTTAGAGAGCTCGGAAAAATGCTGAAAAGCAGGACCTCCAGGGTTGTTATCTCCGGTTTGCTTCCAGTTCCTCGTGCTGGCGAGAGCAGGAACAGGGAGATACGGGACCTGAACGTGTGGCTGATGAACTGGTGCACGGGGCAGGGATTTAGATTCTTAGATCACTGGGATCTGTTTTGGGGTAAGGGGGAACTGTACAAAAGGGACGGATTGCATCTTAACAGGTGTGGGACCAGCATTCTGGCAGGCAGGTTTGCCACTGCTACACGGGTGGTTTTAAACTGAATAAGGGGGGTGGGGTGTCGAATGGGATAGTGGTAGATGGAGTTCAAGGGAAAGGGTTTCTTAAATGTGTGAGCGTAGAGACAGAGGGGTGTAAAATGAGGGTAGAAGCAATAGGTAGCAAGGTGAAAAGTAAAAGTGGCAGGCAGACAAAACCAGGGCAAAAATCAGAAAGGGCCACTTTTCAACATAATTGTATAAGGGGTAAGAGTGTTGTAAAACAAGCCTGAAGGCTTTGTGTCTCAATGCAAGGAGCATTCGTAATAAGGTGGATGAGTTGAATGTGCAGATAGCTATTAATGACTATGATATAGTTGGGATCACGGAGACATGGCTCCAGGGTGACCAAGGCTGGGAGCTGAACATCCAGGGATATTCAATATTCAGGAGGGATAGAGAGAAAGGAAAAGGAGGTGTGGTTGCGTTGCTGATTAGAGAGGAGATTAACGCAATGGAAAGGAAGGACTTTAGTTTGGAGGATGTGGAATCGGTATGGGTAGAGCTGCGAAACACTAAGGGGCAGAAAACGCTGGTGGGTGTTGTGTACAGGCCACCTAACAGTAGTAGTGAAGTTGGAGTTGGTATCAAACAGGAAATTAGAAATGCGTGCGACAAAGGCAAAACCGTTATAATGGGTGACTTCAATCTACATATAGATTGGGTGAATCAAATTGGCAGGGGTGCTGAGGAAGAGGATTTCTTGGAATGTATGCGGGATAGTTTTCTAAATCAACATGTAGAGGAACGAACGAGAGAGCAGGCTATTTTAGACTGGGTATTGAGTAATGAGGAAGGGTTAGTTAGCAGTCTTGTTGTACGTGCCCCCTTGGGCAAGAGTGACCATAATATGGTTGAGTTCTTCATTAGGATGGAGAGTGACATTGTTAATTCAGAAACAATGGTTCTGAACTTAAAGAAAGGTAACTTTGAGGGTATGAGACGTGAATTGGCCAAGATTGACTGGCAATTAATTCTAAAAGGGTTGACGGTGGATATGCAATGGAAGACATTTAAAGACTGCATGGATGAACTACAAAAATTGTTCATCCCAGTTTGGCAAAAGAATAAATCAGGGAAGGTAGTGCATCCGTAGATAACAAGGGAAATCAGGGATAGTATCAAAGCGAAGGATGATGCGTACAAATTAGCGAGAAAAAGCAGCATACCGGAGGACTGGGAGAAATTCAGAGACCAGCAGAGGAGGACAAAGGGCTTAATTAGGAAAGGAAAAATAGATTATGAAAGAAAACTGGCAGGGAACATAAAAACTGACTGCAAAAGTTTTTATAGATATGTGAAAAGAAAGAGATTAGTTAAAACAAATGTAGGTCCCTTGCAGTCAGAAACAGGTGAGTTGATCATGGGGAACAAGGATACGGCGGACCAATTGAATAACTACTTTGGTTCCGTCTTCACTAAGGAAGACAACATAAATAATCTGCCGGAAATAGCAGGGGACCGCGGGTCAAAGGAGTTGGAGGTATTGAGTGAAATCCAGGTTAGTCCAAGGGGTGTTGGGTAAATTGAATGGATTAAAGGCCGATAAATCCCCAGGGCCAGATAGGCTGCATCCCAGAGTACTTAAGGAAGTAACTCTAGAAATAGTGGATGCATTAGTAATAATCTTTCAAAACTCTTTAGATTCTGGAGTAGTTCCTGAGGATTGGCGGGTAGCAAACGTAACCCCACTTTTTAAGAAGGGAGGGCGAGAGAAAACGGGGAATTACAGACCAGTTAGTCTAACATCGGTAGTGGGGAAACTGCTAGAGTCAGTTATTAAGGATGGGATAGCAGCACATTTGCAAAGTGGTGAAATCATTGGACAAAGTCAGCATGGATTTACAAAAGGTAAATCATGTCTGACGAATCTTATAGAATTTTTCGAGGATGTAACTAGTAGCGTGGATAGGGGAGAACCAGTGGATGTGGTGTATCTGGACTTCCAAAAGGCTTTCGACAAGGTCCCACATAAGAGATTAGTATACAAACTTAAAGCACACGGCATTGGGGGTTCAGTATTGATGTGGATAGAGAACTGGCTGGCAAACAGGAAGCAAAGTGTAGGAGTAAACGGGTCCTTTTCACAATGGCAGGCAGTGACTAGTGGGGTACCGCAAGGCTCAGTGCTGGGACCCCAGCTATTTACAATTTAAATTAATGATCTGGATGAGGGAATTGAAGGCAATATCTCCAAGTTTGCGGATTACACTAAGCTGGGGGGTAGTGTTAGCTGTGAGGAGGATGCTAGGAGACTGCAAGGTGACTTGGATAGGCTGGGTGAGTGGGCAAATGTTTGGCAGATGCAGTATAATGTGGATAAATGTGAGGTTATCCATTTTGGTGGCAAAAACAGGAAAGCAGACTATTATCTAAATGGTGGCCGACTAGGAAAAGGGGAGATGCAGCGAGACCTGGGTGTCATGATACACCAGTCATTGAAAGTGGGCATGCAGGTGCAGCAGGCAGAGAAGAAAGCGAATGGTATGTTAGCTTTCATAGCAAAAGGATTTGAGTATAGGAGCAGGGAGGTTCTACTGCAGTTGTACATAGATACATAGAAAATAGGTGCAGGAGTAGGCCATTCGGCCCTTCGAGCCTGCACCGCCATTCAATATGATCATGGCTGATCATCCAACTCAGTATCCCGTACCTGCCTTCTCTCCATACCCCCTGATCCCTTTAGCCACAAGGGCCACATCTAACTCCCTCTTAAATATAGCCAATAAACTGGCCTCAACTACCCTCTGTGGCAGAGAGTTCCAGAGATTCACCACTCTCTGTGTGAAAAAGTTTCTTCTCATCTCGGTCCTAAAGGATTTCCCCCTTATCCTTAAGCTGTGACCCCTTGTCCTGGACTTCCCCAACATCGGGAACAATCTTCCTGCATCTAGCCTGTCCAACCCCATAAGAATTTTGTACGTTTCTATACGATCCCCTCTCAATCTCCTAAATTCTAGCGAGTATAAGCCAAGTCTATCCAGTCTTTCTTCATATGAAAGTCCTGACATCCCAGGAATCAGTCTGGTGAACCTTCTCTGCACTCCCTCTATGGCTATAATATCCTTCCTCAGATTTGGAGAATCTTGGTGAAACCACAGGGTCTTGGTGAAACCACACCTGGAGTATTGCGTACAGTTTTGGTCTCCAAATCTGAGGAAGGACATTATTGCCATAGAGGGAGTGCAGAGAAGGTTCACCAGACTGATTCGTGGGATGTCAGGACTGTCTTATGAAGAAAGACTGGATAGACTTGGTTTATACTCTCTAGAATTTAGGAGATTGAGAGGGGATCTTATAGAAACTTACAAAATTCTTAAGGGGTTGGACAGGCTAGATGCAGGAAGATTGCTCCCGATGTTGGGGAAGTCCAGGACAAGGGGTCACAGCTTAAGGATAAGGGGGAAATCCTTTAAAACCGAGATGAGAAGAACCTTTTTCACACAGAGAGTGGTGAATCTCTGGAAATCTCTGCCACAGAGGGTAGTCGAGGCCAGTTCATTGGCTATATTTAAGAGGGAGTTAGATGTGGCCCTTGTGGCTAAGGGGATCAGAGGGTATGGAGAGAAGGCAAGTACGGGATACTGAGTTGGATGATCAGCCATGATCATATTGAATGGTGGTGCAGGCTCGAAGGGCCGAATGGCCTACTCCTGCACCTAATTTCTATGTTTCTATGTTTCTATAGGAGAATGAAATTCTTGCTTTGCTTCAGCACAACATGAATACAGAACATATCATATCAGTGTGTCCATATACCATTATATAAATATATACACACATCAATATACACACATCCTTCTTTCAGCTCCGCAACATCGCCAAACTCAGACCCTCTCTCACACCGCCCGCTGCTGAAAGACTCATCTATGCCTTCATCTCCTCCCGACTGGACTATGTTTCAGTTGAGTTTAATAGCCTTTTAATAAAAGAGATGCATTTCTTCCGGTTGGGATCTAGAGCTAGGATGGAATCGGTCAGGGTTTCAGGGGGACGATTTGGGAAATGGGGGAATAACTTCTTCACAAAATTCCTAATCTGGAAAAAACAAAAAAGGTGGGAGTTTGGGAGGCTATAGTTGGACGAAAGCTCCGCAAAAGACGAAAAAATGCCATCCTTGTATAGGTTTTTGTTACTATTGATGCCATTACTATGCCAGGTTTTGAATGCAGAGTCTGTACTTGAAGGTTTAAAGATGTGATTTTTAAGCAGTGGGGTCAAGATGGAAGGGCCTTGTAAACCGAAGTTTTTCCTAAATTGACTCCATATCTTGAGCGAGAGGGACGCAATTGGGCCTGCACCCCCAGATGTTATAGAAAGGGGGAGTTGAGAGCATAGGACAGACCGCAACGGTAGATGTGAACTCGCCTTTTCCATGTGTACCCAGGTCGGTAGGTGGTCGCAATCATCATTCATCCAGTACAGGATTTTTTGCAAGTTAGCAGCCCAGTAGTATCGCCTAAAGTCAGGAAGTGCCAAACCGCCGTCACTCTTAGGAGACTGTAGTAGCGTCTTTCGAATTCTGGCCGGTTTGCTACCCCATAAAAATTTAGATATTCTCCTTTCTAATTTATCAAAAAAAAGATTTAGTGATAAATATAGGAACATGCTGGAAAAGGTACAGGAATTTGGGTAGGACGACCATCTTGACCAGATTTATCCGGGCCGCGAGGGATAACGGTAAGACTGACCAGCGGTCAAAGTCTCTTTCAGCTTTCTCAACCAGAGGCAGGAAGTTTGTGCGGAACATATCAAATATAGGTATTGTGATAAAAACGCCGAGGTAGCGAAATCCGTCCTCCGCCCATTTGAATGAGGTTAAAGAGCGAGGGAGCTGCTTAGCCGATGAGTTAATCGGTAATAGTTAACTTTTTTGGTAGTTAAGTTTATAACCAGAGTACACACCAAACCGTTCTAAAATATTCATAATCACAGGGAGAGAGCTGACTGGATTCGAGATGTACAGGAGTAGGTCATCCGCATACAATGAGACTTTATGAATTATGTCAAACCGTGTGATACCTTTAAAGCCCTTCTCTGGGCATAACCAGACCGCCAAGGGTTCTATCGCGACAGCAATCAGAAGTGGTGATAACGGGCAACCCTGCCTGGTACCTCTCCGAAGGGGGAAGTGGGGCGACAGTGTGCCGTTTGTTTGTACTGAGGCCACCGGGGACGAGTATAATAGACTGACCCAATGAATGAAACTATTGCCGAGGCCAAACCTGTCCATCGCCTCGTATAGGTACTTCCACTCGTCCCTGTCGAAAGCTTTTTCGGCGTCGAGGGAGACCACTATCTCCGGGGTCTCACTACTTGGTGAATGGATGATGTTAAGGAGACACCTAGTATTGTGGGAAGACTGTCGGCCTGGCATAAACCCTGTTTGGTCCAACGAGATAATAAAAGGCATCACTTGTTGAAGACGGAGCGCAAGAACTTTAGAGAGGATTTTGAGGTCCACATTCAAGAGTGAAATTGGTCTATAGCTACTACAAAGCAGAGGATCTTTCTCCTTTTTAAGAATTAGGGAGATAGTAGCCCACGACAAGGTGGGCGGTAGGCGACGATGTAGAAACGCCTCATTGTACATATCTCTCAGGACTGGTGCGAGGAGAGCCGAGAAAGCTTTGTAATATTCTACAGTGAAGCCGTCAGGGCCAGGCGACTTTCCGCTTTGCAGCGATGTGATGGCTGCTTGGACCTCAGTGACAGTTATGGGACCACCCAAGACTCTCGTGGCTTCATCGTCAATTCGGGGAAACGTCATACTACGGAACATGTCATCTGCAGTGGGAGAACAATCGGAAGCGTATAGCTCAGCGTAAAATTTAGCAAATGCTTCATTAATTCTAAGAGGATCGGTATGAATCTCCCTTAAGCTTTGCGTATCGTTGCGTCACAACTTCATTCCCACCTCCTTGCGTATAACCTACTTGAACCCCTCCAATCTGGCTTTCGCCCCCTCCATAGCACAGAAACTGCTCTCCTCAAAGTCCTCAACGACCTCCTCACCTCTGCTGACACTGGTTCCCTCAACATCCTCATCCTCCTCGACCTGAGCGCAGCCTTCGATACAGTGAACCATAACATCCTGCTCACCAGACTCAAGGACCTCGGCATTGAAGGCTCTGCACTCAGCTGGCTCCGTTCCTACCTTTCCAACAGATCCCACTTCATCTCTCTCCACAACCACACCTCTGCTACAGCCGCAGTCACTCAAGGCGTTCCCCAAGGCTCCGTACTCGGCCCCCTCCTCTTCATCATCTACATCCTCCCCCTTGGTCAGATACTCCGCCACTTCAATCTGGACTTCCACTGTTACGCTGATGACACCCAGATTTACCTTGGCACCAAATCCCCCCACAACCCCCCCCTCTCCCATATCAACTCCTGTTTGTCAGCAATAAAAACCTGGATGCAACATAATTTCCTCAAACTCAACAGCGATAAGACAGAATTTCTCCTCATAGGCTCCAAAGCCACACTTAGCAAAATCAATAACCCCACTCTCACCATCGACGGCACCACTGTCTCCCCATCTCCCCAGGCCCGCAACCTTGGCGTGATCTTTGATTCCACCCTCTCCCTTGAGCCTCACATCCGCCATGTCATTAAAACCTCCTTCTTTCATCTCCGCAACATCGCCAAACTCAGACCCTCTCTCACACCGCCTGCTGCTGAAAGACTCATCCATGCCTTCATCTCCTCCCGACTGGACTATTGCAACTCACTTCTCCTTGGCATCAGCTCCACCTACATCAACCGACTCCAACTGGTCCAGAACGCAGCCGCCCGACTCATCACCCACACCAAATCCTGGCATCACATCACTCCAGTCCTCAAAAAACTTCACTGGCTTCCCGTCTCCCACCGGATCACCTACAAAATCCTGGTCCTCACCTACAAAGCCCTCCACCATCTGGCCCCCACATATCTCATTGACCTCCTCTCCCCCTACCAACCCTCACGGTCCCTCAGATCCACATCAGCCGGTCTCCTCTCCATCCACAAGTCCAACCTCCGCAGTTTTGGGGACAGAGCCTTCTCCAGGGCAGCCCCCAGGCTCTGGAACTCCCTCCCCCAACTGATCCGCAATTCCGTGTCCCTCCCCATCTTCCAGTCCCGCCTCAAGACCCATCTCTTCACCTCTGCCTATCCTTAGCCCCACGTCCCCGTCCCTTTTCATCTGTGCATTAATTGCCTCATGCTGTGTTTTGTATTGAATTCTGTCTTTACTTTGTGTACTAGTCATGTCTCTACTATTTATTTAATTCCCCTTACATGTTTTTCCTATACATGCTCAATTTTTGTAAGGTGTCCTTGAGACTCTTGAAAGGCGCCCATAAATAAAATGTATTATTATTATTATTATTATTAAGCTGGATCTAATGGCTGGAGTTAGCCGTGAAGTCGCCTCGGTTCTGGCCTGATGGGCCAAAAGCTTCCCAGCTTTATCCCCAGATTCAAAAAAGTGTTGCCTAGATATAAGCAGTCGTAACTTGGCTTTATTGGTAGACATGAGGTCAAAGTGGGGAGTTAGATGTGGCCCTTGTGGCTAAAGGGATCAGGGGGTATGGAGAGAAGGCAGGTACGGGATACTGAGTTGGATGATCAGCCATGATCATATTGAATGGCGGTGCAGACTCGAAGGGCCGAATGGCCTACTCCTGCACCTATTTTCTATGTATCTATGTATCTAAAGTCTGTTTGTAACCTAAGGCGTTTTTTATAAAAATTAGGGTCTGGGTCAGATGCGTATTTATCATCAATGTCCTTTATTTTTCGTAACAGGTCTGCCATTTGGGACGTCTCGGCTCTTTTCAGGTTGGAGACAAAAGAGCCCCTAATATAAGCTTTTGAAGCTTCCCAGAGTATACCTCTTGCTATGTCCGGCGAGTCATTCAGCTCAAAATATAAAATGATTTGAGAGTGCAGGAATTGTTAGTAGTGAGCCTCTGCTAATAATGAGGAGTTGAACCTCCACTGTTTAAAGGGGTTAGTTCGTTTACGAAAGTGAAGATCGAGGGAAGTCCCAGCGTGATCTGATATCACGATACTATGATACTCGCTGGATTTAATTTTGGAGAGCAGTCTGTTATCTAAGAGGAAGAAGTCTATACGGGTATAGGTACGGTGCACGTGGGGAAAAAATGAAATTAATTTAGTCGTGGGAAATGTATGTCTCCATGGGTCAGTGAGCCCAAGGTGTTTGGTAAAAGCATGCAAAGTCCTACCTGATTTAGTTAAAGTGGAGGCTTTGTTCGAAGTTCTGTCCAGTATAGGGTCTTGGACCAGATTAAAATCTCCACCCACAATGATGTGGTAATTTTCAATGTTTGGGAGAGATGTAAAACATTTGGTTACAAATGAGCTGTCATCCCAGTTGGGACCGTAAATACTGGCCAATATGACAGGTGTGTCTTGCAGTTTGCCAGAGACCATGACAAAGCGGCCAGCAGGGTCTTCCACCATTTTCTGTGGTTCGAACATACCGTTTTTACGAATCAGGATAGCAGTATCCCTAGCCCTATAATTAAATTTTGAATGAAATAAGTGGCTAATTCAGCCTCTCTTAAGCCGTGTTACCTCTCTGTTGCGAAGGTGTGTCTCTTGAATAAAACATATATCGCCCTTAAGGTATTGCAAGTGGGCCAAGATCTTATCAGTCTTAGTAGGACCCCCCACTCCCCTCACGTTCCACGAGACAAATCTAAGAGTGTCGTTTGTGTTGGTCATATTTAGCTATATCCAAACGAGTGGGCAGAGCGCTGTAATACTGCAGATTGAAATGGAAGAGCGCATCGAAGCCAGCTGCTGAGAGTGGGGGTGTGGGTGGTAAAAGGGAAAAAAAAAAAAAGATACATACATACGTATACACACAACAAACGGTCGTGACACATATCACTTAACCATCTTTCAAACCTGAGTCCCCGGACCTGAGGTCCCTAATGTCCCAACCGGACCTTGAGTGCCCATTGCACCAAGGTACGTTGTCCTCGCATCCGCATGGAGTAGTCCGATCTTAACTCCCAATATTTCCACATCCCAAAGCAGCAAAGTCGCTCAATATCAGTAAAGTAACATAAAATGAAATAAATATAGTAATGATAACAATGATAATAATAATTTGAGAAATAGACAATAGAAAATAGAAATAGAAATAGAAATAAAGTGAAGTAAACCTAAATGAATAGATACAAAGTTAAAATAATAGCCTTGGTAGTTGTACTACCAATGACATTGCTAACACTAATGGTAATAATAGTAGTGATGATAGTAATAATACAACAAGACAAATTAACAAAATTAACAAAATGGTGATACTAAATAAGCAAGCCAACCTATAAGTGAAACAGGAATAGCTTCCTTTGGCATAACATAGTATAACTTAAAGTTGGTAAGGTATAAAGAAAGAGTTAGCATTAGAGAGATTAACAAGTTGCAAACTGGATTCATTGATTAAGGCGCAGGGCAGAAGAACATCAATTAAGTATTGTTAAACAAAAACGCTGTAAGAGCTAATTAGTGTAACACAGGTACACAAAATTGCTGGAGGAACTCAGCGGGTGCAGCAGCATCTATGGAGCAAAGGAAATAGGCGACGTTTCGGGCCGAAACCCTTCTTCAGACTCTGTAACACGGTGTAACACAGAGTTCTTATCAGCCCCAGACAGTCCGCTATGAAGGCTAGTGTAAACAAACCATTCAAATGCTGGCCAGCTGTTAAAAGCAGGAAGGCAGAGATCAAATCACGAACCACAATGTGGGTCCCTTGAGCCCTATTTTATAGCATGTACAGGGGAAGAGCCTTTCAAGTATGATTACACATAAACATTAAAAGAAAAAGTTGGTAAGACATAGTCATGAACGTGGTGATTTCTTACCGGCCTCATACGTTTCAAGACCGGGGTCTGGTATAACAACAAGGCCGAGCGCTAGCAGTGGCTAATTGCTAAGGGCAGTCAAGCTAAAGTTAGCCCATAATGTAACCCATAATGTAACCGTAGATTAACTGGAACCCTGTGCCATTAGGATGTAAACGTACCGAGCAGAGTCAGTCATCTGTGGGCCCCGGTCTGCGTCGACGGTAAGATGAAATGAAATCCTGAGCATCCTCGGGAGATGTTAACCGTCGCCTCTTTCCCTCCCTGGCCATGATGAACAGCTTGGCCGGTTAATGAAGGGAAGGTTTGAGACCCACGTTGTACAGCTCCTTCATGACGTCTCGATATGCAGAACGTTGTTCAACTATCTTGGGACAGTAATCTTCAAAAATGTGAATCGGGATATCTTTGTACTTCATTAGATTAGATTCGTTTTATTGTCATTCAGACCTTTCGGTCTGAACGAAATTTTGTTTCCCTGCAGTCATACATATAATTTAAAAAATGGCAAAAACACACAATCAACACAAATTTAACATCCACCACAGTGAGTTCACCAAACACCTCCTCACTGTAGTGGAAGGCAAAATCTTAAAGTCTCTGTCTCTTCCCTCTTTGTTCTCCCTCTGCGCCGAGGCGACGGTTCAAACTCCGCGGGTGGTTGCTGCTTCTCGGCCTTTTGGCTAAGATCAAGTGTAGTATCTGTTCTTATCAGTCAGTAAAAGAGCTAAATAAAGAGCATCTGTTCTTGTTAGAACAGGGAAAGAGATCTGTTCTTATTAGAACAGTCCTGGCGGTCCTTTAAGGACAGGAGCTGCAGATTACGATTTTTAAAAAAAAATCGTAGCAATGGCAGCTGCAATGGGAACTAGAGGACAGGGTATCCGCAATACCCTGAGGATTAGTGTCAAGGATCTCAGTGAGGGGATGCCCTTCAGTCGGGACACCTTTGTAAAAAAGGTATTGCTGGAAACCTGCAAGTTCGAGCCCAGGGATATCTACTGCCTCCAGGACTTCCCGGGTAACGGCTATTTCGATGTTACATTTGTGCTTCCGACAGGATGGCAAAAACTGCTAAAGGATTTCAAGGAGAAGGGGAATGAAGCTCCGCTGTCGTTGCTGAAGGTGCAGCCACTCTTCACCCTCCCAAACCAAAAGGAAAGGACGATCACGGTCCATATGTTTAACCCACATGTGCCCGTAGTGGATGTCCTCACCTTCCTTGCTCGCTACGTCGACGGAGCAGTGAACAGCGTGGACGTGAAGGATCTGCATGGGATTTGGACGAGCAAGCGGCAGGTCAAGGTAAAACTGAGGGTGGACAAGGAAGGAACTCTCCTCCACCCTCCATCGGTTTTCGCAATTGGAGGAAACCGAGGATATTTAAATTACGTGGGGCAGCCCAGAGTTTGCAGAAAATGTAACAAGCCTGGGCATGTGATGGCCCAATGCAATGCAGTGGTCTGCAAAAACTGCAAAACGGAGGGCCACGAGACAAAGGACTGTCAAGCCAGCAAGAACTGTAACCTGTGTGGGGAGGGAGGCCACCTTTACAGGGCCTGCCCAAAAAGAGCATGCACATATGCACAGGCAACAAGAGGGGCGGCTTCCAGCACCCCCAGGGTAGGTGAGACACCCACTACCACTGCCAAGACCCCAGCAGAAAGGGGAAACAGGGATGAGGACAGCCCAACCACCTCAGCCACCTCAACCACCTCGAGCCCCCAAGTGCCAGGAGAACTCCAGCACCAAGCCCAGGAGGGAGAGTCGATGGAGGAGGGGGGAGAGCAAATTTGGACTACTGTAAAATACAAAAAACACCAGAAGGGTCAGCACACGGAGCAGAGGCCAGAAAGGGATGGCAAGCCCAAAAAAACCACCAAAAAACGGTCTCTCTCCCTGACAGAAGGGAGAAACCTCTCCTCGTCGGAGGATGAGGCGAACGGGAAACCCCACAAGAAGAAAATCGGGGCGGAAAGGAGAAGGTGCAGGACGATTGTACACCTGCACCAGGAGACCGAGAGCAGTGCAGCGGTCGAGGGGCTCCAGCCCCAGGACATCGGGAGCAGTGCAGCGATTGAGGGGCTCCGGCCCCAGGACAACGGGAGCAGTGCAGCGGTCGAGGGGCTCCGGCTCCAGGACAACGGGAGCAGTGCAGCGATCGAGGAGCTCCAGCCCCAGGGCATCGGGAGCAGTGCAGCGGTCGAGGGGCTCCAGCCCCAGGGCATCGGGAGCAGTGCAGCGGTCGAGGGGCTCCAGCCCCAGGGCATCGGGAGCAGTGCAGTGGCCATTGGGCCCTAGCTCCGGGCAACCGGGAGCTTTGTAGCGGCCGATGGGCCCCAGCTCCGGGCAACCGGGAGTATCGTAGAGGCCGATGGGCCCCAGCTCCGGGCAACCGGGAGCAGTGCAGTGGCCATTGGGCCTCAGCTCCGAGTTTCCGGGAGCAGTAAGCCTGTCACTGAGCCCCAGCCACGAGAGACGGGGGAAGCGGCGCACCCAGAAGGAGGTAAAACGAGCAGCCCCCCCCCAACGACACCTCCGGTTACCACAGGGGAAACCCAACCCGTTGAGGAGGCCGGGTATCTGAGCCCAGGAAAGGTGAGGCAATTCACCGAAGCGGTGGGCATGAGGGAGCAGGAAAACGGACTCTAAAGGACAATGGAGCTCAAACTGGCATCCTTAAACGTGCGCAGTGTGAAGAGCACTGCGCGATGTGTTAATGCCTTGCAGTACCTGGCCAAGGTCAAGGCAGATGTGACTTTTCTACAGGAGTGCGGGTTGCCACACCTCCGCTGTTATCGGAGGTGGTCGCGATGGTGGCCCCACGGACTGTCTGTGTGGTCGGGGGGCAATGATTGTCGTGCTTCTGGCCTGGGGATATTGCTGCGGGGAGGGAACTTCGCCATCACTGAGGTCAGGGAGGTGGTTGCGGGGCGTCTCCTCGTGGTGGATGTAATGTACCGTGGTTCTCCGCTCCGGCTGATTAATGTGTATGCCCCACCCGTGCGGAGCGAGCGGCAGGCCGTTCTCCAGCAGCTCCCAGTGCTGTTGGCCACGTCCCGGCAGCTCGTTCTGGCCGGTGACTTCAACTGCATCATTGATGCGGCTGGACGATCCGGCAGTGCCGACAACAGACTGGACAGCACGTCCAAGTTCCTGATGGAAACGGTAAAAGACGCAAAGCTGCACGACGCCTTCAGCGACCCTGCAGGCGGGTCCCAGCCGCGGTTCACCTGGTCGAGATCGGACGGTTTGGCCCGATCCCGGATAGACTTCGTCTTCACCACGAAGGCCGTCACGGTGAGACACACCGACCTCACGCCGGTGTTCTTCTCTGACCACTGCCTCCTTCAGGCTTCCTGTCACCTACAGGAGGACCGGAAGGCAGGCAGAGGGACGTGGAAGTTAAATGTGAAGCTGTTGACCCCGGAGAACGTGGAGGAGCTAAAGAGGGACTACGCACGTTGGAGAACGGTGAGGCCCCTCTTTGACTCCCCGACACTCTGGTGGGAAGCAACCAAGGAGAACATTAAGAGGTTCTTCATAGCCAAAGGGGTTCAGAGAGCAAGACAGAGTCAGAGGGAATTGTGCCAACTCCAGACAGAATTGCAACAACTGCTCCTTCTGCAGTCGAGGGGGGTGGATGTGAGGGAGGAACTTAGAGAGGTGAAGGACCGGCAAGCTCGGCTCTTTACCTCTGAATCCTCCAAGATCATCTTCCGATCCAGGGTCCGCCATGTGGAGCAGGATGAGACGTGCTCACGTTTCTTCTTCCATAAGGTTCACAGGGGGAGCTCTGTGATCAACAGCCTTAGGGAGGAGGACGGCTCGGTAGCATCCTCGCAGACAGACATGATGAGGGTCTGCAAATCCTTTTACTCGGAATTGTATGACCAAAAGGCCACAGACAGCACCGCCTCCCAGAACTTCCTGTCCTCTATCACGGAGGTCTTGGAGGACAGCAAGCAGGAGAGTCTGGACCAACCACTGACCCTAGAGGAGCTGACTGGCTCCATCCGATCCTTTGACTCGAGTAAAACTCCCGGAAGCGATGGCTTACCGGCCGAGTTGTATTCGGCTCTGTGGGACTGGGTGGGCCCGGACCTGCTGGAAGTGTACAACGACATGCTTCTAGCCGGCAGCATGTCAGACTCCATGAGGAAGGGCAGCATCACCCTAATCTACAAGCAGAAGGGGGAGATGAAAGATATAAAGAATTGGAGACCCATAACATTGTTGAATGTAGACTACAAGATCCTGTCTAAGGCCATCGCCAACCGGGTCAAGTCTGCTCTGGGACGGGTGATCCACCCGGACCAAACCTGTGCTGTACCTGGCAGGAAAATCTCAGACAGCCTAGCGCTGCTGAGAGATACCATCGCCTACGTGCAGGACAGACGGGTGGATGCCTGCCTAGTCAGCTTGGACCAGGAGAAGGCCTTCGACAGGATATCGCACACGTACATGAGGGACGTGCTCTCCAAAATGGGTTTTGGGGAGGGAATCCGAAATTGGATCAAACTGCTCTACACCGACATCCGTAGTGCAGTCCAAATCAATGGGTGGGAATCAGACAGTTTCCCTGTAAGGTCTGGAGTCAGGCAGGGTTGCCCTCTCTCTCCTGTCTTGTTTGTCTGCTGTATTGAACCTTTTGCCGAGTCCATCAGGAAGGATGCGAGCATAAGAGGAGTGACATTGCCAGGCAGTGGGGGCATTCAGGTCAAGACCTCCCTGTACATGGACGATGTCGCCGTCTTCTGCTCGGATCCAAGGTCGGTCCGCAGATTGATCAGCATCTGTGACCAGTTTGAGTCGGCCACGGGAGCCAGGGTGAACCGCAGGAAGAGCGAGGCCATGCTCTTTGGCAACTGGCCCGACCGATCTTCCATCCCCTTCACCATCAAGCCTGACTTCTTGAAGGTGCTGGGAATCTGGTTCGGGGGGGCTGAGTCGAGTAACAAGAATTGGCTGGAGCGGATAGCCAGGGTGGGGAGGAAGCTGGAGCTGTGGAAGCAACGCTCCCTCTCCATAACCGGGAAAAATTTGGTCATCAGGTGTGAGGTGCTCTCGGGTCTGCTGTACTTGGCACAGGTGTGGCCTGTCCCTCCCTCCTACGCCACGGGGATCACCCGGGCCGTCTTCCAGTTCATCTGGGGGTCGAGGATGGACCGGGTACGACGGGTCACCATGTACAAGTCGGCAGACAACGGGGGCAAAAGCGTGCCCAACGTCGCCCTCATCCTGATGGCCACCTTTGTGTGTGGCTGCATCAGGCGGAGTGTAGAGCCAAGGCACGTGGGCACTAAGTGCCACTACCTGCTGAGGTTCTACCTGTCCCCGGTGTTGCGAAGGATGGGCCTGGCGCAGATGCCACGCAATGTACCAGTCAGCTGGACATTGCCGCCCCATCTGACGTCTGTTGACAGGTTCTTCCGGACCAACACCTTTGACCACAAGTCCATCGGGCAGTGGTCAGCACGTAATGTCCTGCAGGCACTGCAGGGAAAGGACTCAATGGATCCGGTGGCGTGGTTCCCAGAGCAGACTGCCCAGCTTGTCTGGCAAAATGCCTCATCGCCAGAACTGACCAACAAGCACCAAGACCTGGCTTGGCTGGCGGTGAGGGGAGCCCTCTCGGTTAGATCCTTCCTGCACCGTCGGAACCTCACTACCAGCGCACGCTGCCCCCGGGACGGTTGCTATGGAGAGGAGACGGTTGCCCACCTCTTTGCAGAGTGTGGATTTGCAAAACGAGTCTGGAGAGGTATGAAAGGGTCCCTGGAACGATTTATCCCGAACAGCTCCGTCACAGAGGACTCTGTGATTTACGGACTGTTCCCAGGGACACATTCAGAGACTGACATCGAGTGCTGCTGGAGGGTCATCAACTCGGTGAAAGACGCTCTTTGGTCTGCCCGAGCGTTGCTCACCACCCAGCAGAGCGAGATGTCCGTCGGGGAATGTTGCCGACTGGCCCACTGCAGACTGCAGGAGTACGTGCTAAGGGACTCGCTGAAGCTTGGTGCAGCCAACGCCAAGGCTCGGTGGGGGAGGGCCACAGTCTAGGGTCCTTCCGCTGCTGGACATGGGGGGCACAGTATGGTGGAGACGCCCCTCAAATTACATTAAGGGAAGGTATCCCACACCAGGGGGCCACATGAGTGGCACAGGTGGGGGACATCTCTTGTGGAACTTGAAATGTCAGATGGAAATTTTCGCACTGTGTACACATTGTATATATTTATTACTTGAACAGGGGCCACAGAGTGGCACTGGTGGGGGACTGTTTGGTGAAATTTGACAAATGTAAAAAAATTGTACTGGAAAAAGTTTGTATAGTCTCCGAAAATGTCGGATGAATTTTGTTGGAATGGTTCAGAAATTGTATATATTTTCCAATTGAATAAAGTATATTTTGAAATTAAAAAAAAAAAAAAGTTGCTGCCTCCGCCACAGCTCCAGGGCCGAGTCGGGTCTCCGCCGCTGCTGCTGCTGCCGCCGCTACAGCTTCGGTGCCGAGCCGGGTCTCCGCTGCTGCTGCTGCCGCCGCCACAGCTCCAGGGCCGAGCCGGGTCTCCGCTGCTGCTGCTGCCGCCGCTACAGCTTCGGTGCCGAGCCGGGCCTCCGCTGCTACTGCTGCCGCCGCTACAGCTCCAGGGCCGAGCCGGGTCTCCGCTGCTGCTGCTGCCGCCGCTACAGCTTCGGTGCCGAGCCGGGTCTCCGCTGCTGCTGCTGCTGTTGCTGCTACAGCTCCAGGGCCGAGCCGGGTCTCCGCTGCTGCTGCTGCCGCCGCTACAGCTTCGGTGCCGAGCCGGGCCTCCGCTGCTACTGCTGCCGCCGCTACAGCTCCAGGGCCGAGCCGGGTCTCCGCTGCTGCTGCTGCCGCCGCTACAGCTTAGGTGCCGAGCCGGGTCTCCGCTGCTGCTGCTGCCGCCGCTACAGCTTAGGGGCCGAGCCGGGTCTCCGCTGCTGCTGCTGCCGCCGCTACAGCTTCGGGGCCGAGCCGGGTCTCCGCTGCTGCTGCTGCCGCCGCTACAGCTCCAAGGCCGAGCCGGGTCTCCGCTGCTGCTGCTGCCGCCGCCACAGCTTAGGGGCCGAGCCGGGTCTCCGCTGCTGCTGCTGCTGTTGCTGCTACAGCTCCAGGGCCGAGCCGGGTCTCCGCTGCTGCTGCTGCTGTTGCTGCTACAGCTCCAGGGCCGAGCCGGGTCTCCGCTGCTGCTGCTGCTGTTGCTGCTACAGCTCCAGGGCCGAGCCGGGTCTCCGCTGCTGCTGCTGCTGTTGCTGCTACAGCTTCGGTGCCGAGCCGGGTCCCCGCTGCTGCTGCTGCCGCCGCTACAGCTTCGGGGTCGAGTCAGGTCTCCGCTGCTGCTGCTGTTGCTGCTACAGCTCCGATGCCGCCAGCTCCGCCATTAGGCCTCGGCGCAGACGGAGTCGGGGAATACGACCGAAGAAAAAGTCGCATCCCCCGAAGGAAGAGACCAAAACATGTTTCTCCCACCCCACCCACACACATACACAACTTAATAAAACAAAATTAACTAAAACATGACAAGGAACAAAACGAAAGAAAAAAACAGACGGACTGCAGGTGGGCCGCAGCTGTTAAGCCAGCGCCGCCATCTTGGAGAATTCAGCTTACCCCTCTGCCTCCGAGCCTCACGCACCACCAACTCGCGGGTCTGGAATCTATGGAAGCAAACCACAACTGCTCTGGGTTTCCCACCAGGGCTTGGTTTGGCTGCTAGCGTGCAATGGGCTCGGTCTAGGTCCGGGGCTGATTCCAGTATGCGTTCGCCAAGTGTCTCGAGCAGGAGTTGAGAGAAAAAAGCTGTTGTTTGGGGGCCTTCGATGTTCTCGGAGAGGCCGACTATCCTTATGTTATTTCGGCGACTCCTGCCTTCCAGGTCGATAAGCTTAGACTTAAACTTGGCGTTCTCTTCGATGACCGTAGTTAGCATTGTCTCCATAGCTCGCATGTCTTGGCTGGTGGTATCGGCAAATGTCTCTAATGATGAAAGACGCTGTTGTTGATCTAGAATTGTGGTCTGGATTTTGTCCAGCTTCGTTTCCAGCTTGGTGAACGCTGCGTTAAATTCTGCCAGTAGCGATGCCTTGTGCTCCGTTAACAAGGCTGCTAGCATAGCCATGATGGTGCTGGTCGTCGAGTCTTCAATATTTTGCTCCTCTTTCTTTCTTCTGCCTGCCATCTTTACGATGTGGAGGAGTGCTGTCGATGGTGTTAAATACTTATGGTAGTTTTAAAACTTAGGCTGAGCTGTAATAACAGTTGAAGGTTAACAGATTGGGGGCTTGGAAAAAGTGCGACTACTCCAGCATGTCGCCCCGCCTCTCGTGTTTTTCATGCTGGCAGCCTTTTTGAGGCAGCAACTGAGTATAGAAGTTGGGATGTAATGTTAAAATTGTACAAGGCATTGGTGAGACCAATTCTGGAGTATGGTGTACAATTTTGGTCGCCTAATTATAGGAAGGATGTCAACAAAATAGAGAGAGTACAGAGGAGATTTACTAGAATGTTGCCTGGGTTTCAGCAACTAAGTTACAGAGAAAGGTTGAACAAGTTAGGGCTTTATTCTTTGGAGCGCAGAAGGTTAAGGGGGGACTTGATAGAGGTTTTTAAAACGATGAGAGGGATAGACAGAGTTGACGTGGAAAAGCTTTTCCCACTGAGAGTAGGGAAGATTCAAACAAGGGGACATGACTTGAGAATTAAGGGACTGAAGTTTAGGGGTAACATGAGGGGGAACTTCTTTACTCAGAGAGTGGTAGCTGTGTGGAATGAGCTTCCAGTGAAGGTGGTGGAGGCAGGTTCGTTTTTATCATTTAAAAATAAATTGGATAGTTATATGGATGGGAAAGGAATGGAGGGTTATGGTCTGAGCGCAGGTATATGGGACTAGGGGAGATTATGTGTTCGGCACGGACTAGAGGGGTCGAGATGGCCTGTTTCCGTGCTGTAATTGTTATATGGTTATATATATGGTTAACTGCGGTAGATCCCCTCGATGGTAGGGAGGTCAGAGCCGATGGTGGACTGGGCACTGTTTACTCCTTTTTGTAGTCTTTTCCGCTCCTGGGCGCTCAAGTTGCCGAACCATGCCACAATGCAACTGGTCAGCATGCTCTCTACTGTGCACCTGTAGAATTTAGAGAGAGTCCTCCTTGACAAACCGATATTCATGAGTTGCATGATGGCGTCATCAGGATCGTATTGAAACAGGATGTGTTGTGGTTCAGCACTGAGATGGGACAAGCAGGAGAGCTCGAATGAGGCAGAGTGATAGCTGGAACAAGACTCTGATTATTAATAACCCATTTTCTGTTATTTGCACTTTATCAGTTTATTTGTTCATGTGTGTATATATTTATATTATGTTATATGGACACACTTATCTGTTTTGTAGTAAATGCCTACTGTGTTCTGTGTGCTGAAGCAAAGCAAGAATGTAATTGTCCTATACAGGGACACATGACAATAAACTCACTTGAACTTGAACTTGGGTTGCACACATTCTACCCTGGGCCACTAGGAGATAGTCCAGAGTTATCCGATATTAAATAACCATCTTGGACAGTGTCTGGACTTCAGTGAAGGGCCAAAATCACATCTACCGTCCTGTTCTCCACTTATTCCATGGTGTCTGAAATACTGATGCTTGCTTTCTCCAGCTCATTTACTCCCAGGCCAGGTATCAGGGTGCAGAGTAATCTGTATGTGGAAGTATGTGTGTGTGTGTGTATGTATGTATGTATGTATGTATGTATGTATGTATGTATGTATGTATGTATGTATGTATGTATGTGTATGTATGTATTTATGTATATGTGTTTGCATGTATGTATGTATGTATGCAAGTACGTATGTATGCATGTATGTGTGTATGTATGTATGGATATATGTGTGTATGTGTATATGTATGCATGTATGCATGTATGTTTGTATGTATGTATATATGTATGCATGCATGCATGTATGTATGTGTGTATGTATGTATGTATATATGTATGTATATATGTGTGTATGTTTGTATGTATATATGTATGCATGTTTGTATGTATATATGTATGTATATATGTGTGTATGTGTGTATGTATGCGTGCCATAGAATACTGCATGTCCGCCACAATCTTTGTGGACAAAGAGCTGAAGGTTTCCCCATTACATATTTCATTCCATTTTGCTGCTTGATCAAAGTGTCAGCCGTCCACCAATACAAAGTGATGTTATAAGATCTGTGGCAGTGGCAAGTGGAATTAACACCAAGATGTTTAGTATCAATATCGATGCCAGTTTAGAGCAGGGGGGGGGGGTCTCCAAACTATGACCCGCGGGCCACATGCGGCCCACCGCGAGATTTCATCCGGCCCGCATCAGCCTTTGAACATGTCCCATGCTGCGGGCTATTAGGCGGGTTCTCTGGTAGCGGACAAACCAGCACCCTCACTTGTCCCTCCCCTCCGTCTTTATATGACTGGCATTAAAATCTCCCCCCCCCCCTCATTGACCCGACAGCTCCATGGGTAAGTTTCCTTTTCTGCCCCCAGGGCCAGTCCATTGCCGCCCTGCGTCGGGAGAGGCGCGAGCATCCTGGATCCGGGGGAGGGAGAGTGCGATGGTTGCAGGGCAGAGGGATTTAGGAGTGCAGTGAGATCGTTCCCTGAAAATGGTCATTGGTCTTCATCTACAGAGGGAGGGGAGAACAAGGGCGGAGGTGTGGAGTACCGAGGAGACACGAGTGAGGGCCCCATCTATGTTCCCTAAAGAATGAGGACATCTCGAATGCCCCAGTATGGAACACCTCATCTTTGGCGCAGATGCGGCGTAGACGGAGGAATTGAAAGTCAGCGGTAGAGCCATTGCAGGAAGCAGGGTGGGAAGAATTGTAGTTGAGATAGTTGTGGGAGTCAGTGGGTTTGTTATAGACGTCAGTCAATGTCTGGGCCGTTTGGACATGTGGTGGAGGTGGCTGTGAGGAGGAGCAGAGCTATAAGATTGTTGGACAGAGGAGCTATCTCTTCTTGGATCCCATGGGATCTACCCTTCCAGAGCAGCCTACCATGCGGAACCTTGTCAAATGCTTTACTGAAGTCCATGTAGACAACATCTACAGTTCTGCCTTATCGACCTTATGGTCACATCTTCAAAAATCTTAAATAGATTTGTGAGGCACGACCTCTGTTGGAATAATTTTACACAAGACGTGAGTTACATTCAAACAGTTACTACATTATTAGCAATAACTTGTCAGACAAGGAGAACAGACAAGCAAGAGACTGTCCTCATGAAACAAAGCATGCAATATTTTAATATCATCTTTGAAAACATAATACCAAGATTAGTCACGTACACTTGTTTACAGGGTTAACTATTCTGATCCAACATTCGTTATCTTTCCACTGAAAAACAGGCATTTTTATCTGTGTGGGATATCTCAGGGAGTAGCCGTGTGGCCTTAAGTTCACAAGCTCTTCTTTGTATGAAGTGAACTTGTTTCTTTGACTCACCTGCACCAGGAATGTTTAGCCATTCACTGGAGTAACGTTCGATTTCCACAGAGTGAGGTGCTGCCCACGTTGAAATACAAGATGGAAGAACAGCTCAGTTCTTCCCACAATTCCCACAATCTCCCCTCTTGTCCAAACAGGTCAATAATAAAATTGTTAGTCAGTGTTATCATGCAAGTCAAGAGAGTTTATTGTGGGACGACAGATGGCATAATGGGCTAAGTGTTCGGCTGGCGACCGGAAGGTAGCCGGTTCGAATCCCGCTTGGAGTGCATACTGTTGTTGTGTCCTTGGGCAAGACACTTCACCCACCTTTGCCTGTGTGTGAATGTGTGTGAGTGATTGGTGGTGGTCGGAGGGGCCGTAGGCGCAGATTAGCAGCCACGCTTCCGTCAGTCTGGCCCAGGGCAGCTGTGACTACAGAAGTAGCTCACCACCACCGAGTGTGACTGAGGAGTGTATGAATAATGCGATGTAAAGCGCCTTGAGTATTAGAAAGGCGCTATATAAATCCCATCCATTATTATTATTATTATTATTATTATTGTCATGTGTCCCAGATAGGAGAATGAAATTCTTGCTTTGCTTCAGCACAACAGAATATAGTAGGCATGAATACAAAACATTCCATATCAGTGTGTCCATATACCATTATATAAATATATAAACACATCAATAAAATAAGCAGATAAATTGGAAATAGACAGATAATGGTTAGTATGCTAATTATTATTATATATACACACACATAAATAATCAGATAAAGTGCAATAGGCTCTTAATGTACCGAGATTTGTTTCAGTTGAGTTTAATAGCCTGATGGCTGTGGGGAAGCAGCTATTTCTGAACCTGGACGTTGCTTCAGGCTCTTGTACCTTCTACCTGAAGGTAGCGGGGAGATGAGTGTGTGGCCAGGATGGTGTGGGTCTTTGATGATCCTGCCAGCGTTTTTGAGGCAGCGACTGTGATAGATCCCCTCGATGGTAGGGAGGTCAGAGCCGATGGTGGGCTGGGCACTGTTTACTACTTTTTGTAGTCTTTTCCGCTCCTGGGCGCTCAAGTTGCCGAAGCAAGCCACGATGCAACTGGTCAGCATGCTCTCTACTGTGCACCTGTAGAATTTAGGGAGAGTCCTCCTTGACAAACCGATATTCATGAATTGCATGATGACATCATCAGGATCGTATTGAAACAGGATGTGTTGTGGTTCAGCACTGAGATGGGACAAGCAGGAGAGCTCGAATGAGGCAGAGTGATAGCTGGAACAGTACATATATGGTGACAACAGCGACTAAAATAACAATACCATATTTTATAATGGTCTTAACTCCAGCACGGTTTCCAAGGTCAGGGAGGCACTCCCACCAGTCAAGGGGTTTAATTTCTGAGATCTGCTGCAAGTTGAGGACATGGTCATGAAAAATCCTTACATCACTTTCAATTTGATTGTCTTGGTTCGGAAAGAAACAGCAGGATGTGTTAACTCTACCCAGGGCCACTAGGAGATAGTCCAGAGTTATCCGATATTAAATAACCATCTTGGACAGTGTCTGGACTTCAGTGAAGGGCCAAAATCACATCTACCGTCCTGTTCTCTACTTATTCCATGGTGTCTGAAATATTAATGCTTGCTTTCTCCAGCTCATTTACTCCCAGGCCAGGTATCAGGGTGCAGAGGAATCTGTATGTGGAAGTATGTGTGTGTGTATGTATGTATGTATGTATGTATGTATGTATGTATGTATGTATGTATGTATGTATGTATGTATGCATGTATGTATGTATGTATGTATGTATGTATGTATGTATGTATGTATGTATGTATGTGCGTGTGTGTGTGTATGTATGTATGTATGTATGTATGTGTGTATGTATGTATGTATGTGTGTTTGCATATATGTTTGCATGTATGTATGTATGTATGTATGTATGTATGTATGCAAGTACGTATGTAAGCTTGTATGTGTAAGTATGTGTGTATGTATATATGTATGTATTTGTGTATGTGTGTACGTATGCACGTATGCATGTATGTGTGTATGTATGTATGTATGTATGTATGTATGTATGTATGTATGTATGTATATATGTATGCATGTTTGCATGTATGTATGTGTGTATGTGTATATGTGTATATGTGTGTATGTATGTATGTATGTATGTATGCATGTATGTATGTATAGATGTATGCATGTATGTATGTATATATGTATGTATATATGTGTGTATGTGTGTATGTATGCGTGCCATAGAATACTGCATGTCCGCCACAATCTATGTGGACAAAGAGCTGAAGGTTTCCCCATTACATATTTCATTCAATTTTGCTGCTTGATCAAAGTCTCAGCCGTCCACCAATACAAAGTGATGTTATAAGATCTGTGGCAGTGGCAAGTGGAATTAACACCAAGATGTTTAATATCAATATCGATGCCAGTTTAGAGCAAGGGGGGGGGGGGTCTCCAAACTATGCGGCCCACCGCGAGATTTCATCCGGCCCGCATCAGCCTCTGAACACGTCCCATGCTGCGGGCTATTAGGCGGGTTCCGTGGTAGCGGACAAACCAGCACCCTCACTTGTCCCTCCCCTCCCGTCTTTATTTGACTGGCATTAAAATCAACCCCCCCCCCCCATTGACCCGACAGCTCCATGGGTAAGTTTCCTTTTCTTCCCCCAGGGCCAGTCCATTGCCGCCCTGCGTCGGGGGAGGCGCGAGCATCCTGGATCCGGGGGAGGGAGAGGGCGAGGGTACCCGGATACAGGTTTGATTTCTGAGACCTGCTGCAAGATGTGGACATGGTCATGAATAATCCTTAAATCAATTTCAATTTCAGATTCAGATTCAGATTCAGATTCAACTTTAATTGTCATTGTCAGTGTACAGTACAGAGACAATGAAATGCATTGTTAGAATCTCCCTGGAAGAGCGACATAGAATATGATTTCAATAAATAAATCTATTTACATGCATGCAGTCATGGTGTTTTTCCTGTGGGAGCAGTGTCCGGGGGGGGGGGGGGTGGTGATTGGCAGTCACCGAGGTACGTTGTTGAGCAGTGTAACAGCCGCAGGGAAGAAGCTGTTCCTGGACCTGCTGGTCCGGCAACGGAGAGACCTGTAGCGCCTCCCGGATGGTAGGAGGGTAAACAGTCCATGGTTGGGGTGAGAGCAGTCCTTGGCGATGCTGAGCGCCCTTTGCAGACAACGCTTGCTTTGGACAGACTCAATGGAGGGGAGCGAGGAACCGGTGATGCGTTGGGCAATTTTCACCACCCTCTGCAGTGCTTTCCGGTCGGAGACAGAGCAGTTGCCATTCCATACTGTGATACAGTTGGTAAGGATGCTCTCGATGGTGCAGCGGTGGAAGTTCACCAGAATCTGAGGAGACAGATGGACCTTCTTCAGTCTCCTCAGGAAGAAGAGACGCTGGTGAGCCTTCTTGACCAGTGTTGAGGTATTGTGGGTCCAAGAGAGGTTATCGGAGATGTTGACTCCCAGGAACCTGAAGCTGGAAACAAGTTCCACCTCCGTCCTGTTAATGTGGATGGGGTTGTGCGTGCCGCCCCTAGACTTCCTGAAGTCTACAATGAGCTCCTTGGTCTTCTTGGAGTTAAGGGCCAGGTTGTTGTCAGTGCTCCATGCTGCTAGGAGCTGGACCTCCTCCCTATAGGCTGTCTCATCGTTGTTGCTGATGAGGCCAATCACCGTTGTATCATCTGCATACTTGATGATGGTGTTAGTACCATGTACAGGTGTGCAGTCATAGGTGAAGAGGGAGTAGAGGAGGGGGCTCAGCACTCAGCCCTGTGGAACGCCGGTGTTCAGGGTGAGGGTTGAGGAGGTGTGCTTGTCTAACCTAACAGACTGGGGTCTGTTGGTTAGAAAGTCCAGTATCCAGTTGCAGAGGGAGGGGTCGATGCCCAGGTTACCGAGTTTGGTGATCAGTTTAGAGGGTATAATGGTGTTGAATGCTGAGCTGTAATCGATGAACAGCATTCTTACATAAGTGTCTCTGTTGTCGAGGTGGGAGAGGGCGGAGTGAAGTGCCGTTGAGATGGCATCCTCCGTACTCCTGTTCTTGCGGTAGGCGAACTGATAGGGATCCAATGTAGGCAGCCTTTGAGGTGTGCCAGGACCAGCCTCTCGAAGCACTTGGTGATGATGGGAGTAAGTGCAACTGGGCGGAAGTCGTTGAGGCTTGCCGCAGTGGAGTGTTTTGGCACCGGCACGATGGAGGTGGTTTTAAGGCACGTGGGGACAACTGCTTGGGCAAGTGACAGGTTGAAGATGTCAGTCCAGACGTCTGTCAGCTGCGCAGCACAGGCCCTGAGGACGTGCCCGGGGATGCCGTCAGGGCCAGCAGCCTTACGTGCATTAGTCCTACTCAGTGCCACGCACACATCGTAGGGGGTGAGTGTGAGGGGTTGGTGATCAGCAGGGAGCACAGCCTTGATGGCTGTCTCTAGATTGTCCCTGTCGAAGCGGCCATAGAAGTGGTTAAGCTCCTCAAGGAAGGAGGCGTCGCTGGATGTGGGGGTGGTGTTGGTGGGTCTATAGTCCGTGATGGCCTGGATGCCTTGTCACATGTGTCGGGAGTCGGAGTTGTTGTTGAAGTGCTCCTCAATCCTGAGCTTATGGCAGTGTTTGGCCTTCTTGATGCCCCTCTTCAGGTTAGCCCTGGATGAACTGTAGGACAAACTAATTTGTTTGTCTTGGTTCGGGAAGAAACAGCAGGATGTGTTAAGGGTTGCACGCACTCTATCCTGGGCCACTAGGAGATAATCCAGAGTTATCCAATATTAAATAACCATCTTGGACAGTGTCTGGACTTCTGTGAAGGGCCAAAATCACATCTACCGTCCTGTTCTCTAGTTATTCCATGGTGGCTGAAATACTGATGCTTGCTTTCTCCAGCTCATTTACTCCCAGGCCAGGTGTCAGGGTGCGGAGGAATCTGTGCAACCCTGTATTGCAGACAACAAGTGAGTTTTCAACTTCTCACCTGCGTCCACGCTTCACTGGGGATGGCTGACTGATTCCTGATCAAATGAGTCTGGATGGTTTTAACTCCCCAAGCATTAGGGGCTACGTATCCCATAGTACAGGTCCCAATCTAATTCGTAGGTAGGGATTTATAAGCATTGTCACCACATATCCAGAATACCACGTGCTGAACAACCGTAGGGTGCTACTCAGTTCAGTTCCGGCAAAATAACTTCCAGAGAACAGCCTGTGAGCGTGGGTGTATGCATGTGTGTGTGTGTGTGTGTGTGTGTGTGTGTGTGTGTGTGTTTGTGTATGTATGTAGGTATGTATGTGGGTACGTACATGTGTGTGTGTGTGTGTGTGTGTGTGTGTGTGTGTGTGTGTGTGTGTGTGTGTGTGTGTGTGTGTGTGTGTGTGTGTATGTATGTGTGTGTGTATGTGTGTGCGTATGTATGTTTTGCTTTGGCAGCATGCGTGAAATGATGACACACATGTGCCAATCAGGGTAGGAGTTGCTTAGGGGCTCTGGTGAGATCACATCTAGAGTATTGCGTACAGTTTTGGTCTCCTAATTTGAGGAAGGACATCCTTGTGATTGAGGCAGTGCAGCGTAGGTTCACGAGATTGATCCCTGGGATGGCGGGTCTGTCATATGAGGAAAGATTGAAAAGACTAGGCTTGTATTCACTGGAGTTTAGAAGGATGAGGGTGGATCTTATAGAAACATATAAAATTATAAAAGGACTGGACAAGCTAGATGCAGGAAAACTGTTCCCAATGTTGGGCGAGTCCAGACTTAGAATAAAGGGGAGACCATTTAAGACTGAGGTGAGAAAAAACGTTTTCACCGAGAGAGTTGTGAATTTGTGGAATTCACTGCCACGGAGGGCAGTGGAATCCAAATCACTGGATGGATTTAAGAGAGAGTTAGATAGAGCTCTAGGGGCTAGTGGAGTCAAGGGATATGGGGAGAAGGCAGACATGGGTTATTAATCGGGGACGATCAGCCATGATCACAATGAACGAATGGCCTCCTCCTGCACCTATTTTCTATGTTTCTAACTGTGGGAACCCTAAGATCACTTGGCAATTGAAAACATTTCGCATTTATCCATAAAAATGTGCGCTCAGAAACATCGGCACCACTTGTATTTGTTTTATTTCATTAATAGAGGGCACTGGGGGAATCACAATTTCCCAGACACTGGGGGATAACTGTTTTAATTTTGAGGGTGGCTGCTGCTTGGGCTGCTACATCAGCTCGGGCATTGCCTAAAGAGATGTCAACCTGACCCTTTTTTTTAGTGTGTGCGGAACATTTCACTACTGCATCAGCTGTGGGCAATTGAATCGCTTTCAACAGTTTACGGTTCATTATCTCGTGTCTTATAGGGGTACCGTACCGGAAGATGTTAAATATCCGCGGGCTTCCCATAATTTGCCAAAATCATGGACAACTCCAAAGGCATAGCGGTAAACTGTGTAAATGTAAACAGTGTTAGATTTGGCGAGAATACATGCACGGGTGAGGACAAAGAGATCAGCAAGTTGAGCAGAGCATGTGGAGGGCAATGCTGCTGATTCAAATGTGGAGCTGGAGGTTGATATCACATAGCGCGTTTGAAGGGAACCAGCAGTCAGGCGCTCTGGTCCATCAACGTAAAATTCATATTCTGGATTTGTGCGCGGATGATCTATAAGGTCCATTCAAGGTGTGGTTGTGAGTCTAGTAACAAGATTGTAGTCATGTGGTTCACCATCTTGCTTAGTGGGAAGTAGAGGGGATCAGTGTGGCACAGCGCACAATGTTGTTAGTGTAAACATTGGAAACATAGAAACATAGAAAATAGGTGCAGGAGTAGGCCATTCGGCCCTTCGAGCCTGCACCGCCATTCAATATGACTGTGCGGCCAGATTCAGGGACAATAAGATCATAAAATTCGCGGATGACACAACAGTGGTGGGACTCATCAACGGAGATGACGAATCAATGTACAGGGAGGAAGTAAAACAACTAGTGGACTGGTGCGGCAAAAATAATCTTGAATTAAATGTCGACAAAACGAAGGAGATGGTTGTCGACTTCAGGAGGGGGCAGCTAAAGCATACACCCCTCAACATCAGTGGCACTACAGTGGAGAGAGTGGAGAGCATAAAGTTCCTCGGTGTGCAAATTACAGACAGTCTCACCTGGTCCAGGAAAACCACTGGGACCGTCAAACGGGCCCATCAGCGACTGCACTTCCTGAGGAAACTAAAACAGGCCTCACTCCCCACCAACATCCTCAGGACTTTCTACAGGGGTACGGTGGAGTCTGTACTCACATACTGCATAAATACGTGGTACTGCACCTGCAACTGCTCGGACAGGAAGGCTCTGCAGAGGGTAGTGAGGGGAGCAGAGAGGATCATTGGCGTCTCCCTACCCTCGGTACAAGAACTGTTCCAGAGCTGCTGTCTGAAAAAAGCTCAGAGAATTGCTAAGGACAAACTGCACCCCCTCCACATACACCTGGATCTCCTGCCATCAGGCAAGAGATATCGAAGCATCAAAGCCCGGACCACAAGACTGCGAAACAGTTTCCTACCACAGGCTGTGAGGCTGCTAAACAGTCACTCTGTACTCACAGTCACTTGATTCTGCGGCTGGCACGGACACTTTAATAACTGGCACTGGCCACTCAAATCAGCTGCCCCGGACATTTGTATGATTGGGTTATTGTATTTTAACATTGTGTTTTACCTGCTTTTAACTATTTATACTGTTCCATCAGGGACTGGATGTTTTTAGTGTTATTATGGGTGAAATGTTTTAAATTTCATGTGTGATGCTCCGCTATTCCCTGGGAAACGTATTTTCATTTTGCATTGTACACTGTTGCTTGCAAGATGACAATAAAGGTTGATTGATTGAATATGATCATGGCTGATCATCCAACTCCGTATCCTGTACCTACCTTCTCTCCATACCCCCTGATCCCTTGAGCCACAAGGGCCACATCTAACTACCTCTTAAATGTAGCCAATGAACTGGCCTCAAATACATTCTGTGGCAGAGAATTCCAGAGATTCACCACTCTCTGTGTGAAAAATGTTTTTCTCATCTCAGTCCTAAAAGATTTCCCCTTTATCCTTAAACTGTGACCCCTTATTCTGTACTTCCCCAACATCGGGAACAATCTTCCTGCATCTAGCCTGTCCAACCCCTTAAGAATTTTGTAAGTTTCTATAAGATCCCCCCTCAATCTTCTAAATTCTAGCGAGTACAAACCGAGTCTATACAGTCTTTCTCATATGAACATCCTGACATCCCAGGAATCAGTCTGGTGAACCTTCTCTGTACTCCCTCTATGGCAATTAGGATGATGTCCCTGGTTAGTTTGGAGACCTCTGATGTAAACATTGGGATGGTGTCCCTGGTTAGTTTGGAGACCCCTAGTATAAGCATTGGGATGGTGTCCCTGGTTAGTTTGGAGAACCCTGGTGTAAGCATTGGGATGGTGTCCCTGGTTAGTTTGGAGACCCCTGGTATAAGCATTGGGATGGTGTCCCTGGTTAGTTTGGAGACCCCTGGTGTAAGCATTGGGATGGTGTCCCTGGTTAGTTTGGAGAACCCTGGTGTAAGCATTGGGATGGTGTCCATGGTTAGTGTTTGAAGAGTCGCGGTACGGACAGTTTATAACCCAGTTTCCATATTGACCACAATGAAAACAAGTTAATCTTACTTGTCCCCCTCCCTCCCACTGACCTGACTCTTTCCCTTCCCCTTCCAAACATTCTTCCCTTCGGGGCTTTAGGACCCACAGGGTAAGATTTCTCTACGTCCTGGTTTCTCATTTACCCTCTGCTGCCGTTGATCATTCTGGCACTGACAATGTTGTAAAATAGTAAGATTAAACGAGAACTTACCAGTTCGAAGTTTGATCTGTATTTTATGAGGAGTTACGATGAGGGATTACGTGAAGAACCCGCTCAGTGCGCAGGCGCGGCATACTTCCAAGCAGCGGTGTGGAATCACAGATAGACACAGTTATTTTGAAGTAAACATAGTAAAGATAAGGAGACATCAATTTATTAGTTTGATCCATATAATAAGGGTGGGAGCGGAGGGCACGTAATCCCTCATCGTAACTCCTCATAAAATACAGATCAAACTTCAAACTGGTAAGTTCTCGTTTAATCTTACTATTTTACTTCGGAGTCACGTGAGTGACTACGTGAAGATTTCAAAGCTCTGTGATTTCAAACCGTGTAACAGTTTCATTTCACTCACTGCCGAAGTTCTTGAGGGAGGAAGTGTTATCGTAATGAACCAATGAGTCTATTTGTAGAAAAACACAATGGTATTTTTTAAACAATAACAACAAAGAATTAAGTTGCTCCCCTGGGCTTAAATTAAATATTTGCAGTTCGTAAATCTTTACTGCAAATAAACCAGGTTTTGCCAACGGCTTATTATAAAATTTCTGAACGGTCTTTTCCCTTCCCACCATCCTGCTGTAGCCAGGATGTGGTGTATAGGCATGTCCATTCTTTAGCCGTCGACATGGATGCTGCCCTGGTGGAATAAAATTTGTACATGTTAGTGTTTATCCCAGCAGTTTCTAGCACCTGCTTGAGCCATCTCGCAATGGTTTGGCTCGTACCCCACCATAAGGTTTTTGTGACTGACCCACAAGGCTTTTCATCTCCCTCGAATATTCTGGTTGTGTCTATGTAGGATAGTAGGTAGGTCATGGCACATAACCGTGGTTCTGGTGGGTAAGCCACGACTGGATTAGGTGTTCCTGGTCTGCTCTGTTTGACCAGTCGCTGGATAACGACAGATCTGGTCTGGAGCTGTGATCATGTTGTCCAGTCGCAATAGGTGTAGTGACTGGATCCTCTGAGCGGATACAAGTGCCATCAACCTAAGCGTCTTTAGTGTAGCTTGCTCGAGGCCGGGGGATCTGGCTGGTGGCCATTCCCTGAGATATGTCAGGACCACACTGATATCCCAAATATGGGTATATCTGGGCTTAGGGCTTGATATTGTAAATGCCCTTCATCAGTTTTACCACCAGTGGATGGGATCCCATCGCCTGTTGTCCTGCCGCTGGTTTGAGATAAGCAGAAAGAGCACTGCGCTGTGTTGATGGCACTGTAGCTGATCCCTACATCGTGGTGTAGATGGCCAGGAACTCCAGTATGTTGGTGGCTGTAGCTGTTGCGTATGTTGTCCATGTTTCCTGGCAGTACTTCTCCCTTTTTTGATGCTGGTTAAGTACTGCCTCTTGGTGGATGTTCGAAGGGATGCCGACATGGTGGTGATGGTTTGTTTGGACAATCCCAGTTCCAGGTAAGGTCTGTTCAAACTTGCAACCCAGACGTTTAATTTTCTCATGGCATGGGTGTTTAGCTTACCTGGTAGGTAAGTAGCTGATAGCCAAATATGTCTTTCGACATACCATTGCCAAATCATGTTGACCAATTTGTCGCATGATAATGATTTTATGCCACCCATATGGTTAATATGCCATCACCGTAGTATTTATCAATTTGTAACCGAACATGCAAGTGCTGCATATTAGATACATATGCTTTTAAACCATAAAAGGCGCCAAACATCTCTAGATAGTTAATGCCCAGTGTAAGTAGTAATGATGACTCTAGTTTAGTCCATCTACCACTTGTGCTGGATATGGAGTTAGTCGCTCCCCAGCCTTGAGCACTGGCATCTGTTTGAATAACTAAAGTAGGGTTAGTGATAAAGATAGGGCTGAAACTATGCCAAACGTTTTCTGCCCACCACTGTAGCTCTGATATTGCTTCAGTGGGTAAGTTCATGACACGATCATAGTGACCTGTATGTCGTTTTATTGCCCGTACCTTTGCTCTCTGTAAATTTTTTGATAGTGCAAAGGTCCGAATTGTGTAGCCGGAAATGCTGCTACCATTTCCCCAATTACTCTTGCTACTTGTCGAATAGTTGGTCGCTCGTTGACCATTAATTTGTTGCATGATTGTGCTAATTCAACCATTTTTGCCTTTGGCAAGGTAACAGTCATATGGACTGAGTTAATTGTGAAGCCCAGGTAGTCCATGATAGTGGATGGCTTCAACTTAGATTTATCTGGATGTAGGACGAACCCCAGAGTTTCGAGGAGCTGTTTTGTAGCTGATACTGCTGCCACAGCCAATTCCATCGTTTTACCTACTATGAGAATATCCTCCAGATATGCCATGACAATATGTTTTTGTTTTCTTAGTATTGCCATGGCTGGGTTCAATATTTTGGTGAATAATCTTGGGCTGAAGTTCGCCCGTAGGGCAATGCTTAGTACCATCCAGATAAATTTTAGGTATCTGCGATGATCCTTGTATATGGGTACTAGATAGTAAGCATCTTTAAGATAAATGCTTGCCATGAAGTGTCCTTTGGAATTCAGTTGTTTGGCAGTAACATATGTCTCCATTTTGAAATGTATATACTTAACAAATTTGTTTAGTGATGTTAAGTCAATGTTGAGGCGGCAGACACCATCTTTTTTGGTTTTAGTGAATATATTCGATACAATTTCCAAAGGTTCATGTTTGGTCTTTTCGATGACCCCCTTTGTGATAAGTCTCACCAGTTCAGCTTGTCCCTCACGTTTCTCTTTGACGGAGGGAGAAATACCCTTTGGGGCCATTGTTGAACTGGCGGCGTTTTTTCTGACATGAATTGTATTTTATATCCTGTAATGTTGTTGAGTATATACTTGTCACTCGTTACCATACCCCATGCTTCTTTAAACAAGTGTAATCTCCCCCTTGTTAATAAAGCACCCTTATTCTCTATATGCTGGTAGCGACCAGACCCACCTACCTCCATGGTTATTGGCGATTCTGTTTCTTCATTTTCTTGAAGATTTTGTTCTGACGTGCTGGCGATGTTGGGGGGAGGCGCATTTTCCAGAGGGTCTGCTGCGGGCCCTGATCTGAAAGATCTTTGGGGATAATGTGCGGACCCCAAGCGTTCACCAGTCCCATATTGCGGACGTCGACTGGTGGATGCCGTGGGGTGCTGCCACTTGGGTATCGGAGGTCTTGGTTTGCTCGTCCCGGGGCCTGCCCTCATTAGGCCGAAGGTTTTTGATGCTTCCTGCATCTCCTTCAGTTTTTATTGAAATCTTTCCCAAATAGCAGCGCGTCCGTCTCCGCAGCTGGGGCTTTACACAAGCCAGCAAATTTGGGATTGAGGGCAGATCTTATGTTTCCCTCCGTAGATTGTTGATCTCAAATTGTGTGGTACACATTAATGCCAGCACATCCTGCTGGCAGGTATCCATCTCCGTGTCTGAAGTCTGAAGACTTCGGGTGCCGCGGTCTCCGGGGAGGAAGCGGCCGCTACAGACATTTCCAAGCCGCCGAGGAGTGTTCACCCGATGCCAGCATTCCAGCTTTCTGGAAAGAGGGCCTGAAAACATCGGACTGGCTGCGGAGGCCACAAATAGGCCCCGACCTCGGGTGATCATAGAGGGAGAGGACTGAACTTTCTGATGCCTTTCCCCACAGTGAAAATTTTTTATTCTGTTGTGGGGGGACGTTTGTGTTGAATTATACAATATGTTGTGTCATTTTTCTTAATTTTAATTTTTCTATGGATGTATGGAAGCTTAATTATTATTTTTTATTTTTTTTCTATGTAAAGCACTTTGGTCTCAACGCGAGTTGATTTAAACGTGCTATATAAATAAAGTTTACTTACTTACTTACTTACTCCGTGGTCTCCACGGAACGAGCAAAGGCTGTGATGGCTGACGTCAGGAGCCTTAGGATCCGCTGTAGCTTGAGTTCTTGGGTCTGGATGTGTGACCCACATGCCCCCAGATTTGGCTGTTGACACTTTTTACTTTGAGGGCCTCACCGTTTTCTGGTGCTGTGTTGTTTCAGCACCTCAGCGAGCACCTTTTCCAGTAATGGTTGATGCTGGCCGCCATTCTTGGTTCCAGCAGTGCTCCAGCCCATGGGGTTGCTACAAGCGGTCCATCACACCCAACAGCTCTTCATGTTCCTGCACCCCTGGCATACTCCCGAATTCGTCCGCCTGCCCCTGTTCCAGACCAGCCCAGCCCTGGTCACCAATGCTAGCCTCCAGTAATGAGGGAGCAAAGGGCAGTGCATGAGGCACTGTGGAGGGGGTGCCTGACCTCCCTCCGCGAGAGCGCTCTTTCTGCGCATCTCGCTGGAGCTGCTCCAATTGCTGTTGGATGCAGCTCAGGCGGCTGTCTCTCCTCCATTTAGGTTGAGACATGTCCCCGTCCGACGAATCGGACGCCACCGGCCGGATGCCTGTTCGGATGGCTAGACATCCAGCCCGCAGTTCAGGCACTAGCGGGACTGGGCTCGGCGCAGTGATAGGGATAGCGGGGCGACCGGTATTTGTTCCTACCGCCTGTTGCTGCCCCCCCTGCAATGGAACGCTCCTCCGCTGGAGTCGAGCGGGGGACAGGTTCTTCTGGAGCTTTTGTGCCTTGTAGTAGCGAGAGCGCCCCTCAAGCAGCGCGTCTCGCAGGCATCTGCTCCGTGAGCCGCTCCAGCGGCTCAGGCGGCTCTCTCTCCCCCCGTGCGGGTGGAGAGACGTCCCGTCCAACATCGGGAACACCTGCCGGATGCCTCTCGAGTGGCTATGCATCCAGCCCGCTGCTTCAGGTACTAGCGGGCTGGCCTCGGCACGGTGTCGGGGAATTACGGAACACCGGGTAACGCTCCTACCGCCGTTGCTGCCCCCCTCCCCAACGGGAAAACGGGGGACAGTTTTATCCAGAGCCTTTTTCTCTGCCTGTAAAACACAAGCAGAAAAAGGCTCACCTGTAAAGAAAACCCGACCTCAGGATACTCACCTGACGGTCCGGTTCATGCTGTAACGGGACAGCCTAGCTCCCGTTGCAAGCCGCTGTTGCACTGCTGGCGTAAATGCCGCGCCTGCGCACTGAGCGGGTTCTTCACGTAGTCACTCACGTGACTCCGAAGTAAAATAGTAAGATTAAACGAGAACTTACCAGTTCGAAGTTTGATCTGTATTTTATGAGGAGTTACGATGAGGGATTACGTGAAGAACCCGTCCAGCACGCATGCGTGACATACTTCAAAGCAGCGGTGTGGAATCACAGAATACACAATAATTGAAATAAACATAGTAAAGAAAAGGAGAACTTAAATATCAGTTGATCTCTATAATTGAGGGTGGGAGCGGAGGGCACGTAATCCCTCATCGTAACTCCTCATAAAATACAGATCAAACTTCGAACTGGTAAGTTCTCATTTAATCTTACTATTTTACTTTGGAGTCACATGAGTGACTACGTGAAGATTTTAAAGCTCTGTGATTTCAAACCGTGTAACAGTTCATACTTCACTCGCTGCCAAAGTCATTCGAGGGAGGAAGTATGTTATCGTAATCAACCATGAATCTGTTTGTAAAACAATAATGGCGTTATTAACAATAACAAGACCAAAATGCTCCCCCGGGCTTAAATTAACCATATAACCATATAACAATTACAGCACGGAAACAGGCCATCTCGGCCCTACAAGTCCGTGCCGAACAACTTTTTTCCCTTAGTCCCACCTGCCTGCACTCATACCATAACCCTCCATTCCCTTCTCATCCATATGCCTATCCAATTTATTTTTAAATGATACCAACGAACCTGCCGCCACCACTTCCACTAAAAGCTCATTCCACACCGCTACCACTCTCTGAGTAAAGAAGTTCCCCCTCATGTTACCCCTAAACTTCTGTCCCTTAATTCTGAAGTCATGTCCTCTGGTTTGAATCTTCCCTATTCTCAAAGGGAAAAGCTTGATCACATCAACTCTGTCTATCCCTCTCATCATTTTAAAGACCTCTATCAAGTCCCCCCTTAACCTTCTGCGCTCCAGAGAATAAAGACCTAACTTATTCAACCTATCTCTGTAACTTAGTTGTTGAAACCCAGGCAACATTCTAGTAAATCTCCTCTGTACTCTCTCTATTTTGTTGACATCCTTCCTATAATTGGGCGACCAAAATTGTACACCATACTCCAGATTTGGTCTCACCAATGCCTTGTAGAATTTTAACATTACATCCCAGCTTCTATACTCAAATCTCTGATTTATAAAGGCTAGCATACCAAAAGCTTTCTTTACCACCCTATCTATATGAGATTCCACCTTCAAGGAACTATGCACGGTTATTCCCAGATCCCTCTGTTCAACTGTATTCTTCAATTCCCTACCATTTATCATGTACGTCCTATTTTGATTTGTCCTGCCAAGGTGTAACACCTCACATTTATCAGCATTAAACTCCATCTGCCATCTTTCAGCCCATTTTTCCAAATGGCCTAAATCACTCTGTAGACTTTGGAAATCCTCTTCATTATCCACAACACCCCCTATCTTGGTATCATCTGCATACTTACTAATCCAATTTACCACCCCTTCATCCAGATCATTGATGTACATGACAAACAACAAAGGACCCAACACAGATCCCTGAGGCACCCCACTAGTCACCTGCCTCCAACCCGACAAACAGCCATCCACCATTACCCTCTGGCTTCTCCCATTCAGCCACTACTGAATCCATCTTGCTATTCTTGCATTTATACCCAACAGTTTAACCTTCTTAACCAACCTTCCATGATGAACCTTGTCAAAGGCCTTACTAAAGTCCATATCGAAAACATCCACTGCTTTACCCTCGTCAATTTCCCTAGTAACCTCTTCAAAAAATTCAAGAAGATTAGTCAAACATGACCTTCCAGGCACAAATCCATGTTGACTGTTCCTAATCAGACCCTGTTTATCCAGATGCTTATATATATTATCTCTAAGTATCTTTTCCATTAATTTGCCCACCACTGAAGTCAAACTAACAGGTCTATAATTGCTAGGTTTACTCTTAGTACCCTTTTTAAACAATGGAACAACATGCGCAGTACGCCAATCCTCGGGGACTATTCCCGTTTCTAATGACATTTGAAATATTTCTGTCATAGCCCCGGCTATTTCTACACTAACTTCCCTCAATGTCCTAGGGAATATCCTGTCAGGTCCTGGAGACTTATCCAATTTTATATTTTTCAAAAGTGTCAGTACTTCTTTTACTTTGAAACTCATAGTATCCATAACTACTCTACTCGTTTCCCTTACCTCACATAATTCAATATCCTTCTCCTTGGTGAATACCGAAGAAAAGAAATTGTTCAATATCTCCCCCATCTCTTTTGGCTCTGCAGATAGCTGCCCACTCTGTTTCTCCAATGGACCAATTTTATCCCTCGTTATCCTTTTGCTATTAATATAGCTGTAGAAGCCCTTTGGATTTACTTTCACCTTACTTGCCAAAGCAACCTCATATCTTCTTTTAGCTTTTCTAATTTATTTCTTAAGATTCTTTTTACATTCCTTATACTCCACAAGCACCTCATTTACTTCATGCTGCCTATAATTATTGTAGATCTCCCTCTTTTTCCGAACAAGATGTCCAATTTCCCTTGAAAACCAGGGCTCTTTCCAATTTTTACTGTTTCCTTTCAACCGAACAGGAACATAAAGATTCTGTACTCTTAAAATTTCCCCTTTAAATGTCCACCATTTCTCTTCTACATCTTTCCCATAAAACAAAATGTCCCAGTCCACTCCTTTTAAATCATCTCGCATCTCATCAAAGTTAGCCTTTCTCCAATCAAAAATCTCAACCCTAGGTCCAGTTCTGACCTTCTCCATAATTATATTGAAACTAATGGTATTGTGATCACTGGACCCGAAGTGCTCCCCAACGCATACCTCCGCCACCTGTCCCGTCTCATTTCCCAACAGGAGGTCCAGCACTGCCCCTCCTCTAGTAGGTACCTCTATGTATTGCTGCAAAAAACTATCCTGCACACATTTTACAAACTCCAAACCATCCAGCCCATTTACAGAATGTGTTTCCCAGTCTATGTGTGGAAAGTTGAAATCTCCCACAATCACTACCTTGTGCTTACTACTAATATCTGCTATCTCCTTACATATTTGCTCTTCCAATTCTCGTTCCCCATTTGGCGGTCTATAATACACCCCTATAAGTGTTGCTACACCTTTCCCACTTCTCAGTTCCACCCAAATAGCCTCCCTAGATGAGCTCTCCAATCTATCCAGCCAAAGCACTGCTGTAATATCTTCCCTGACTAGCAATGCAACACCTCCACCTCTTGCCCCTCCAATTCTATCACACCTGAAGCAACGAAATCCTGGAATATTTTGTTTCCAATCACAGCCCTCCTGCAACCATGTTTCACTGATCGCCACAACAGGTGTCTATCCAGACTCTAAGCTCATCCACCTTTCTTACAATGCTCCTAGCATTAAAATATGCATTAATATCTTCTCTGTTTATTTCCTATTTTTTCTTCCTCCTCTTGTGTCCGAGTGCTTCCCTTTTCTGCTTCCTGCCTCCCATTCTGTCTACTAGCTTTCTCTATTTGAGTCCCTCGCCCCAACCATTCTAGTTTAAAGTCTCCCCAGTGACCTTTGCAAATTTTCCCGCCAGGATATTGGTCCCCCTCGGGTTCAAGTGCAACCCATCCTTTCTGTACAGGTCCCACCTTCCCCAAAAGAAGTCCCAATGATCCAGAAACTTGAATTCCTGCCCTCTGCACCAGTCTTTCAGCCACGCATTTATCCTCCACCTCGCTCCATTCCTACTCTCACTGTCGCGTATATATATGATTATATATTTGCAGATTCTAATACTTTTTCTGCAAACGATACAGGTTCCGCCGGAGGCTAGTTCTAAAAAGTTTGGAACGTATACTCCCTAGACTACCCCGCTGTAGCCAGGATGTGGTCCATAGGCACGTCCATCCTCTTAGCCACCGATGTGGATGCTGCCCTGGTGGAGTGAGATTTATACACGTTTAGTATTTATTCCAGCAGCTCCCAGTACCTGCTTGAGCCACATGAGATAGTTTGGCTCGTCACCCTACCATGATGTTTCTTGTGGCTGACCCATAAGGCTTTTTCTCTCCCTCGGGGATTTCTTATTGTGTCGATGTAATTCAATAAGTGGGTCATGACACATAACCGTGGTTCAGCTGGGTAAGCCCGGAATTCCATGACTGGACCTGATGTTCCTGGACTGCTCTGTTTGACCAGCCCCTGAATGGTAAATGTGACACGGTCTGGTGTTATAACCATATTGTCCAATTGTAGTAGATGGAGGAACTGGACTCTTTGTGCTGAGACAAGTGCCATCAGCATGACCGTCTTCAGGGTGGGCTGTTCCAGGGTGAGGGACCTGGCTGGTGACCATCCCCTAAGGTACGTCAGGACCACACTGACATCCCAGATTTGGGTGTAGCTAGTTCTGGGGGATTAGAGTAGAATATGCCTCTCCTGAGTTTGATCACCAGCGGATGGCACCCTGTGGTCTGTTGTCCTGGTGCCTCAGTTAAGTAGGCTGACAGAGCACTTCTGGCTGTATTAATGGCGCTGTAGCTGAGTCCTTCATTGTGGTGAAGACCTGCCAGGAACACCAGTACAGGTTTTGTTGTAGTTGAATATGTAGTTCCTGTATTTGAACAGTAACTTCCCACTTCTTGATGTTCGCCAAGTATAGTTCCCTTGTGGATATACGATGGGATGCTGTCATCATGTCGATAGTGCTGTCTGACAAATCCAGGTCCAGCAGTGGTCTTTCCAATTCTGCAACCCAGGCCTAGCAGTGGTCTTTTCAAAATCTGCAACCCAGTAGTTTAATTTATCGTGGCATGGGTGGCTTATGCCTGATACTGGGTGAGTTAATGAGTCTGCGCTAATGGGAAAAGTCATTGGGGTTTTAATGACCATGTCGAGGACCACTGGGAACCATGGCTGTGTAGGTTAGTCGGGTGCGATCAAAATACCTGAAGCAGAGTCCATCTGTATTTTGCGTAGTACCCGACTGATGAGGCCGTAGTACCTGACTGAATGAGGTATAAAAGGGGAGAACATAGAGATTAGATTCCCCCATTCCCCCCCCCCCCCCCCAGTTCAGCGGAAATGTATCCATTGCCGCTGCCTCAAGGTCTGGTTCCATGCGACATACATCGGTACGTGGTGATTCAATTGGAATACAAGGAAATCGATATCTGGTGTTCCATATTGCCTTGTAATTTCAGCAAATACTTTGGTTTAATATGTCTGTTACAGTATTTAGCTCACCTGGTAGGTAAGTTGCTGATGGTCAAATACAGACCAGAAAATCTTAGCAAAGACTTTAGCATGAAGAGTAAGCAAATATATTAGTAAATTGATAAACCCTGATCAAACGGGGTTTATACCCAAAAGATACTCATTTAATAATTTGAGACCCCTGTTTAATATAATGTACTTACATAAAGTAGAGGAAGAAGATATATAAATTATTTATTTGGACGCAGAGAAAGCATTTGATTAGGTAGAGTGGCAATACATATAAAGTACTGCAAAAATTTAATATGGGAGAGAATTTTATAACATGGGTAAAATTATTGTATGATAAACCGATGGCAAGAATTTTAACTAACAACATGTTATCTCAAAAATTTCAATTATCAAGGGGTAATAGGCAGGGATGTGCGTTATCACCCATGCTATTTGCCCGTATGGTAGAACCTCTGGCTGAAAGTATAAGAGTTCATCCGAATATTCAGGGCTATAATACTAGGGACTCAAAGAATAAAATCTCATTATATGCAGACGATATACTTTTATATATTACAAAGTCACAAACGAGCATACCAAATGTATTAAATTTAATAGAGGAATTCGGGTCTTTTTCTGGATAAACTGGAATAAAAGTGAAATCATGACATTAAAACCTCAAGAACCTACACACTTATTGAAGTTCCCCTTTAAAATCGGAACAGAAAATTTTAAATACTTGGGTATTCAGATTACTAGAAAATATAAAGCATTATTCAACGCTAATTTTATACCTTTATTAAATAAACTTAATATGCTGATTAAATTTTGGAAAACACTTCCTTTATCATTATTAGGTAGAATAAATGCAATAAAAATGATCTTCCTACCGGATTCAGATTCAGATTCAGATTCAATTTTAATTGTCATTGTCAGTGTACAGTACAGAGACAACGAAATGCATTTAGCATCTCCCTGGAAGAGCGACATAGCAAATGATTTAAATAAATAATAATAAGTGATAATAAGTGTCCGGGGGGTGGGGGGGTGATTGGCAGTCACCGAGGTACGTTGTTGAGTAGAGTGACAGCCGCCGGGAAGAAGCTGTTCCTGGACCTGCTGGTTCGGCAACGGAGAGACCTGTAGCGCCTCCCGGATGGTAGGAGGGTAAACAGTCCATGGTTGGGGTGAGAGCAGTCCTTGGCGATGCTGAGCGCCCTCCGCAGATAACGCTTGCTTTGGACAGACTCAATGGAGGGGAGCGAGGAACCGGTGATGCGTTGGGCAATTTTCACCACCCTCTGCAATGCCTTCCGGTCGGAGACAGAGCAGTTGCCATACCATACTGTGATGCAGTTGGTAAGGATGCTCTCGATGGTGCAGCGGTAGAAGTTCACCAGGATCTGAGGAGACAGATGGACCTTCTTCAGTCTCCTCAGGAAGAAGAGACGCTGGTGAGCCTTCTTGATCAGAGTTGAGGTATTGTGGGTCCAAGAGAGGTCATCGGAGATGTTGACTCCCAGGAACCTGAAGCTAGAAACACGTTCCACCTCCGTCCCGTTGATGTGGATGGGGGTGTGCGTGCCGCCCCTGGACTTCCTGAAGTCTACAATGAGCTCCTTGGTCTTCTTGGAGTTAAGGGCCAGGTTGTTGTCGGCGCACCATGCTGCTAAGTGCTGGACCTCCTCCCTGTAGGCCGACTCATCGTTGTTGCTGATGAGGCCAATCACCGTTGTATCATCTGCATACTTGATGATGGTGTTAGTACCATGTACAGGTGTGCAGTCATAGGTGAAGAGGGAGTAGAGGAGGGGGCTCAGCACACAGCCCTGTGGAATGCCGGTGTTCAGGGTGAGGGTTGAAGAGGTGTGCTTGTCTAACCTAACAGACTGGGGTCTGTTGGTTAGAAAGTCCAGTATCCAGTTGCAGAGGGAGGGGTCGATGCCCAGGTTACCGAGTTTGGTGATCAGTTTTGATGGTATAATGGTGTTGAATGCTGAGCTGTAATCGATGAACAGCATTCTTACGTAAGTGTCTCTGTTGTCGAGGTGGGAGAGGGCGGAGTGAAGTGCCGTTGAGATGGCATCCTCCGTACTCCTGTTCTTGCGGTAGGCAAACTGATAGGGATCCAGTGTGGGGGGTAGGCAGCTTTTGAGGTGTGCCAGGACCAGCCTCTCGAAGCACTTGGTGATGATGGGGGTAAGTGCAACTGGGCGGAAGTCGTTGAGGCTTGCCGCAGTGGAGTGTTTTGGCACTGGCACGATGGAGGTGGTTTTAAGGCACGTGGGGACAACTGCTTGGGCAAGTGACAGGTTGTAGATGTCAGTCCAGACGTCTGTCAGCTGCGCAGCACAGGCCCTGAGCACGCGCCCGGGGATGCCGTCAGGGCCAGCAGCTTTACGTGCATTAGTCCTACTCAGTGCCACAATTACTATACATATTTCAGTCTATACCGGTATATATACCAAAATCCTTTTTTTTTTAAATTAGACTCTAATATTACTAATTTTATTTGGGACTATAGATCACATAGAATTACAAAAAAACACTTATGTAAACCAAAAGAGGTCGGGGGACTTTCACTCCCGAATTTTATGTATTATTACTGGGCAGTGCATATTAAGAATATAATTTATTGGCTGGATAGTCTACCCAACAGACAGAATGGATAAAAATGGAGAAAGAGGATTGTCATCCTTGTAATATAGGAACGATCCACTTCTCCACGAAAAAACTGAACAACACAATATATAAGAAGAACCCAATTACAGTATATATGGTACAATAAGAATTTGGAAACAAATAAAATTATCTTTAAAATTAAGAAATGTATCATTGTTAATGCCAATAGCAAATAACCCTTTATTTAAACCATCTCTTATTGATAAAACAAAAACCAATGGGAAAGTCTCGGAATTAGAAGGATCGGTGATATGTACGAAATGGGAAACCTACTATCATTCCAACAATTACAATTAAAATTTAAACTGAAAAACAACCAATATTTTAAATATCTTCAGATTTGCGATTTCATGAAAAAATATATACAAGGATATCAAAAAATAACTCCTGAATTATTGGAAGAAGCAATTAATATTAAAGCTGACACAAAAATTAATATCATATTTATATAATAGTATTCTAAATATAGACCTACCATCGACAGAGGTACTTAGAGAAGAGTGGGAACGGGAACTAATGATAAAAATTACGAAGGTTACATGGGGAAAGTACTTGATATATATTGAACACATCTCAAAATTTATTTTTAATTATGGTTTAATAATAGCAAAAAAATTAATACTTAAATTTTGGAAAAATACATCAATACCAACGCTTAAAATGTGGATTGCAAGTATGTTGGACACCGCACATCTTGAGGAAATGCGATTCCTCCTAATGGATAAATCAGACCAATTCATAACGAGTTGGTCTCCATTTGTCGTCTTTTTGGAATCATATGGTGCAACACAATTGTAAAAGCTAACTGTTTCAGGACTGGACGAGGGATGGTCAAGATTATAAACAATGATCTCCTTACTTTTTTTTTCATTATGTCATATTCTCTTTTTTCTATTTTCTTTTCCTCAAATTTCTTCACTCATTCGTCTTTTTTCTTTTTCTTCACACTATATATCTCACGTCTTTCTATCCTTTACCATCTAATTTATTTTTCTTATTCTCATCTTTCTTTATTATAACAAAAAAAATAAGAAGCTGTACATAAAATGTACTTTGAAAATATATATTAGGCACTTTGGTGCCATATGATTGTACTTACTTCTAATAAAATAAAATATTACAAAATATATATATATATGTTTGACGACATACCATTACCAATGGTTAAATAAATTGTCACATGATATCGATTTTATTCCGCCCATGTGGTTTGGTATATGCCACCACTGTGATGCTGTCAATTTATAAACGAACATGCAAAATGGTGCACTATTGAACAATATGCTTTTACCCATAGAACGCACTCAATATATTTCCAACTAGGTTTTATGCCCAGTGTCTGCAGTGACGACGATTACAGATTAGTCCATTTACCACCTGTTCTGGATATGGGTTATTTTGTTTAAACACTAGCACCTTAGCTCTAATGGAAAGGTTCAAGTTAAGTAGCTGGTAATGCTGCTACTAATTCCCAATTACTCTTGCCACTTTGTTGAATGGTTGGTTGATTGTTATCCATTAATTTGTTACAGGTTGTGCCAGTACGCTGACTCTCCTTTTGGCAATGTTATAGACAAGTGGATAGAGTTAATTGAATACCAAATAGTCCATAGTTGTGGATGGTGTCAACGTAGAGTTATCTGGATTGTATGACAGAGCCCAGGCTAAATAAGTTTTAGTAGCTAATGCTGCTGATTTAGCTATTTCTATGGTTTTGTCTGTCGTTAATATCATAGAGACATGCCATGACGATATGTTCCTTAATAGTGTCAGGGCTGGTTTGAATATCTTGGAAACAGGTTTGGCTCATATTTAGCCATTGTCAATAATTTATACTGCCATAGTTACCCCATCCAGGTAAATTGTGGTATCTCCGAAGATCTTTTATGAATGAGTACTGAATAGTATGCATCTTTTAAGTCGATGTCTACCATAAAGTATCCTAGGAAATCCACGGTTAGCAGTTACAAGTTTTCCATTAAAGTGTGTGTACCTGGTGAAAATATTCAAGTGGTTAAGTCAATGATGGTGCGACATTCACCATCTTTGGGTTTTTTGGTACCAAAGGTTCATATTAGACTTCTTTATGACCCCTTTGTATATCTTCTCCAGTTCAGCTAGTCCCACATGTTCTTTTTTAGTGGGAGGGTAAACCCCTTTGGGGTGCATGCTGAACTGGTGGCAAGTTTCTTAATTCAATTTTTATCCTTGAATACTTTTGGTATATAACTACCAAGTGTGATAGTTCTTCATGCTTCCAAACCCAGGTGTGACCCCCCCCCCCCCCCCCCGTTAGTACAAACCCTTCACATTTTATGTGATGGTAGGAACCATACTCACCTGCCCCCACTGTTGTTTAGTGGTGTGTTCATTTCTTCGGTTTCTGGTTCCTTGTCTGTCGGGATGGTGTTGTTGGGGGGTGGCGCATTTTCCATGGGACCTGCTCTGAGCCCTGGCCTGAAAAGGCTTACGGGGACGGGCATGCGGGCCCCGAGCTTTCACCAGTACCATTAAGTAGACGCCTACTGGTGGATGCGTGGAGGTACTGCTGTCTGGTTTTGTGTGGTTTGCTCATTCCAGGCCCTGCCCTCATGATGCCGAATATCTTGGATACTTGGTCCAATTTTTAGGCTTGATTTGGTAACTTTACCAGATAGCAGGATCTGTGGTTGTGAGGCCGGCGTTCTCACAGTCCTGTGAATTTTTTAGGTTGAGGGCAGGTTTTATGACTTCCTTCCAGAGTTTGCGGTCGCATACTGTGTTGAACAGTAGGGTCAGGTGTTTTGCCATATACCCTGCCCCTCTGGAATGAGCATGCAAAAATGATAGCCGATGTCAGGGGTATCAAATGCAATTTAAGATATTTGGGTTTTTGAGTGCCCTGCTCAATGTACCCCCAATAATGGTAGGCACTTTGAGTAAATGCAATTTTGGGGAGGCGTCATAAAATCCAACTCCTCATGACCACCTGTCTTGGAGAGGTTTTTTGGAAAGACAGGTAGTGAGCTGGCCGCCAGTTTAGACTGAAACGGCCATCTCGCTCGTGGTGTAGCCACGTAGCGGTATCTCACACCCAGCAGCTCTTCCTGATCCTGTACCTCAAGCATATTCCCGATGTTGTTCTGCCAGTGACCCCTCTTCTTGACCAGCCCAGCCCTGGTCGCCATCGATCTCCTCTGATGAGGGAGATGGCCAGTGCTGTTAGTGCACTGGAGCGGGAGTGTTATGCTCCCTTGGCGACCTTGCCCCAGCTCCCGAGGCAAGTCTCGCTGGAGGTTTTTACTCCATGACCTTTCTCTAGGCTTGGAAAACAGACACTTACTCGCTCTCGGGCGGTAGTTTGAAGTGCCGGTTCCATCTTCCGTGTCTGTCTTCCAGCCCGAGGTTTGGTTGCCAACTTTGCTCAAGCGGCTGCCTGCCGTTCTCGGGTGGCGTTTCTGCCGTTCTCGGGCGGCGAGTCTCCTTGTCGGAGTATGCAGGGATTACCGGCCGGTTTTTGAATTTCCCTCCAGTCCGCTGCTGTTGGTCAGACAGCTGTTAGCGGACTGGGCATCGGCTCAGTACCCTGACTGTGGACCGCAGCGTGTGCGGTCCAGGTGCCGCCTCTCGCCCCCTCCACTGACGGAACGCTCCTTCCCTGGAGTTGAACGGGGGCGGTTTCCCTCTGTGCTGCTTTGCTCCAGTTTCCCCTGGTGCACAAAGAGGAGCAAAGTTGTGAGTTTGAACCAGTGGGTAAGTACTTACCTAACGGTCCATTCCTTCAAGCTTCCTTTAGCGGGAGCTCCCGTTCGTCGCTGTTGCACTGCGTGAACGCTCAAGACGCGCAAGCGTGCTGGACGGGTTCTTCACATAGTCACTCACGTGACTCCGAAGTAAAATAGACAGAACATCATATATATCTTTCTTTTCCAAATCTACAAGTTACACAGGACATTTGTTTTACACGAGGTTGCAACCCGTGTACAATAGTAATGACTAAAGCAAATTTGCCTGTTTCTGGTTCCAATCCCCAATATTTTACAAAGGCACTATGGGCACGATCAATTTGTTTGGAGATTGTTTGTGTCTTCCTTAGTGAAGACAGAACAAAAGTAATTGTTTAACTGTTCTGCCATTAGCTTGTTTCCCATTATAAATTCACCTGTTTCTGACTGTAAGGGATCAACATTTGTCTTCATTAATCTTTTCCTTTTTACATATCTGAAGAAGCTTTTACGGTCAGTTTTTATATTCCCCGCAAGCTTTCTTTCATGCTCTATTTTCCCCCTCTGAATTAAACCCTTGTCCTCCTCTGTTAAATTCTAAATGTCTTCCAGTCCTCCGGTTTGCTGCTTCCTCTGGCCAATTTAGATGCCTCTTCCTTGGATTTATCGGCAAGTGTTGAAGGTCATCCTGCAGGTGGGTGGTCTGGGTGACCGGTGCCCATCAGCCGATCTCTCTCACCCTCTCGTGTACATGCCAGTCTACAGCTGCTCCGTGATGTGGAGCCCCCGACCACTTCACTATCTCTTTACATTAGACATACAGTGCAGAAACAGTCCCTGCAGCCCACCGAGTCCACGCCGACCATCGATCACCCCGTACACTAGCACAACCCTCACTCCCCTACTCCCCTCACTCTCCATCATGCCCCCACACTCTCCCCTCTCTCCCTTCATTCCCCTACTCCCCTCACTCCCCTCACCCCCCTCACTCCCCTCACTCCCCTCACTCCCCTCACCCTTCATTCCCCTACTCCCCTCATTCCTCCTACTCCCCTCAACCCCCTCAATCTTGCTCACTCCCCTCACTCTCCCTCAATCTCACTCACTCCCCTCACTCCACCTCACTACCCTCACTTCCCTCACTCCCCTCACTCTCCCACAATCACCCTCACTCTCCCCTCACTCCGCTCACACCAACTCCATCACCACCCCTCCCTCATTCCCCTTTACTCTCCTTTTACTCCCCCTCCCTCACTTTTTCTCATTTCCCGCCCCCCTCCCCCTCTCTCCCCTCATATCCCTGTCCTGCTCTGACACAGGACTAACTCTGATCCATTCGGGCCTCTCACTGTGTATTGATGTGGGTGAGGAAAGGGGTGCCAGAACTCACCCCCCTGCCACACAATCTCATGCAGGTCATGACTAGAGGGACACTGTCTCTGTTGCGATTAGGGGGAGGGGGGATCAAGGGCGGAGGTGTGGGGTACCGAGGAGACACGAGTGAGGGCCACATCTATGTTCCCTAAAGAATGAGGACATCTCGAATGCCCCAGTATGGAACAGCTCATCTTTGGCGCAGATGCTGCGTAGACGGAGGAATTGAAAGTCGACGGTAGAGCCTTTGCAGGAAGCAGGGTGGGAAGAAGTGTAGTCGAGATAGTTGTGGGAGTCAGTGGGTTTGTTATAGACGTTAGTCAATGTCTGAGCCATTTGGACATGTGGTGGTGGTGGCTGTGAGGAGGAGCAGAGCTATAAGATTGTTGGACAGAGGAGCTTTCTCTCCTTGAATCCCATGGGATCTAACCTTCCAGAGCAGCCTACCATACGGAACCATGTCAAATGCTTTATGAAGTCCATGTAGACAACATCTACAGCTCTGCTTTATCGACCTTTATGGTCACATCTTCAAAAATCTCAATCAGATTTGTGAGACACGACCTCTATTGGAATAATTTTACACAAGACATGAGTGACATTCAAACTGTTACTACATTATTAGCAATAACTTGTCAGACAAGGAGAACAGTCAAGCAAGAGACTGTCCACACGATACAAAGCATGCAATATTTTAATATCATCTTTGAAAACATAATACCAAGATTAGTCACGTACACTTGTTTACAGGGTTAACTATTCTGATCCAACTTCCGTTATCTTTCCACTGAAAAACAGGCATCTTTATCTGTGTGGGATATCTCAGGGAGTAGTCGTGTGGCCTTAAGCTCACAAACACTTTCTTGTGTGAAGTGAACTTGTTTCCTTGACTCACCTGCACCAGGAATGTTTAGCCATTCACTGGAGTAACGTTCGATTTCCACAGAGTGAGGTGCTGCCCACATTGAAATACAAGATGGAAGAACAGCTCAGTTCTTCCCACAATTCCCACAATCTCCCCTCTTGTCCAACCAGGTCAATAATAAAATTGTTAGTCAGTGTTATCATGCAAGTCAAGAGAGTTTATTGTCACGTGTCCCAGATAGGAGAATTAAATTCTTGCTTTGCTTCAGCACAACATGAATACAGAACATATCATATCAGTGTGTCCATATACCATTATATAAATATATACACACATCAATAAAATAAGCAGATAAAGTGAAAATAAACAGATAATGGTCTATTATGCTATTGATTATAATATATACACACACATAAATAATCAGATAAAGTGCAATGGGCTCTTAATGTTCCGAGATTTGTTTCAGTTGAGTTTAATAGCCTGATGGCTGTGGGGAAGTAGCTATTTCTGAACCTGGACATTGCTTCAGGCTCTTGTACCTTCTACCTGAAGGTAGCGGGGAGATGAGTGTGTGGCCAGGATGGTGTGGGTCCTTGATGATGCTGCCAGCGTTTTTGAGGCAGCAACTGCGATAGATCCCATCAATGGTAGGGAGGTCAGAGCCGATGGTGGACTGGGCACTGTTTACTACTTTTTCTAGTCTTTTCCGCTCCTGGGCGCTCAAGTTGCCGAAGCAAGCCATGATGCAACTGGTCAGCATGCTCTCTACTGTGCACCTGTAGAATTTAGAGAGAGTCCTCCTTGACAAACCGATATTCATGAGTTGCATGATGGCGCCATCAGGATCGTATTGAAACACGATGTGTTGTGGTTCAGCACTGAGACGGGACAAGCAGGAGAGCTCGAATGAGGCAGAGTGATTGCTGGAACAGTACATATATGGAGACAACAGCGACTAAAATAATAATACCATATTTTAAAATTGTCTTAACGAGCCCTCCAGCACAGCACAGTACTCAACAACGTACCTTACTCAACAACGTACCTCGGTGACTGCCAATCACCCCCCCACCCACCGGACCATTATTATCACTTATTATTATTTATTCAAATCATTTGCTATGTTGCTCTTCCAGGGAGATGCTAAATGCATTTCGTTGTCTCTGTACTGTACACTGACAATGACAATTAAAATTGAATCTGAATCTGATCTGAATCTGAGTTTCCAAGGTCAGGGAGGCACTCCCACCAGTCAAGGGGTTTAATTTCTGAGATCTGCTGCAAGGTGAGGACATGGTCATGAATAATCCATACATCACTTTCAATTTGTTTGTCTTGGTTTGGGAAGAAACAGCAGGATGTGTTAAGGGTTGCACACACTCTACCCTGGGCCACTAGGAGATAGTCCAGAGTTATCCAATATTAAATAACCATCTTGGACAGTGTCTGGACTTCAGTGAAGGGCCAAAATCACATCTACCGTCCTGTTCTCTACTTATTCCATGGTGGCTGAAATAGTGATGCTTGCTTTCTCCAGCTCATTTACTCCCAGGCCAGGTGTCAGGGTGCGGAGGAATCTGTGCAACCCTGTATTGCAGACAACAAGTGAGTTTTCAACTTCTCACCTGCGTCCACGCTTTACTGGGGATGGCTGACTGATTCCTGATCAAATGAGTCTGGATGGTTTTAACTCCCCAAGCATTAGGAGCTACGTATCCCATAGTACAGGTCCCAATCTAATTCGTAGGTAGGGATTTATAAGCATTGTCACCACATATCCAGAATACCACGTGCTGAACAACTGTAGGGTGCTACCCAGTACAGTTCCGGCAAAATAACTTCCAGAGAACAGCCTGTGAGCGTGTGTGTGTGTATGTATGTGTGTGTGTGTTTGTGTGTGTGTGTATGTATGTAAGTACGTAGGCATGTGTGTATGTAAGTGTGTATTACTGCACGTATGTAAGTGTGTGCGTGTGTATGTATATATGTATGTGTTTATGTGTGTATGTATGTATGTGTATCTACGTGTGTGTATGTATGTGTGTCTGTGTGTGTATATATGTATGTATGTATGTGTGTATGTATGTATGTATGTATGTATGCATGTATGTGTGTATGTATGTATGTACATATGTATGCATGTATGTATGTATATATGTATGTGTGTATGTGTGTACATATGTATGTATGTGTATCTACGTGTGTGTATGTATGTGTGTATGTGTGTATATGTATGTTAGTATGTGTGTAAAATATATGTAAGTTTGTGTGTGTATGTATGTATGTGGGTACGTATGCATGTATGTATGTGTGTATGTATGTATATGTGTATGCATGTATGTATGTATATATGTATATATGTGTATATGTGTGTTTGTGTATGCGTGCCACAGAATACTGCATGTCCGCCACAATTTATGTGGACAAAGAGCTGAAGGTTTCCCCATTACATATTTCATGTCATTTTGCTGCTTGATCAAAGTGTCAGCCGTCCACAGTGTCAGGCGAGCATCCTGGATGCGGGGGAGGGAGAGGGCGAGGGTTGCAGGGCAGAGGGATTTAGGAGTGCAGTGAGATCGTCTCCTGAAAATGGTCATTGGTTTTCATCTACACGGGGAGGGGGGTGCAAGGACGGAGGTGTGGGGTACCGAGGAGACACGAGTGAGGGCCGCATTTATGTTCCCTAAAGAATGAGGACATCTCGAATGCCCCAGTATGGAACACCTCATCTTTGGAGCAGATGCGGCGTAGATGGAGGAATTGAAAGTCAGCGGTAGAGCCATTGCAGGAAGCAGGGTGGGAAGAAGTGTAGTTGAGTATAGAAGCTGGGATGTAATGTTAAAATTGTACAAGGCATTGGTGAGACCAAATCTGGAGTATGGTGTACAATTTTGGTCGCCCAAATATAGGAAGGATGTCAACAAAATAGAGAGAGTACAGAGGAGATTCACTAGAATGTTGCCTGGGTTTCAACAACTAAGTTACAGAGATAGGTTGAATAAGTTAGGTCTTTATTCTCTGGAGCGCAGAAGGTTAAGGGGGGACTTGATAGAGGTCTTTAAAATGATGAGAGGGATAGACAGAGTTGATGTTGACAAGCTTTTCCCTTTGAGAATAGGGAAGATTCAAACAAGAGGACATGACTTCAGGATTAAGGGACAGAAGTTTAGGGGTAACATGAGGGGGAACTTCTTTACTCAGAGAGTGGTAGCGGTGTGGAATGAGCTTCCAGTGGAAGTGGTGGAGGCAGGTTCGTTGTTATCATTTAAAAATAAATTGGATAGGCATATGGATGAGAAGGGAATGGAGGGTTATGGTATGAGTGCAGGCAGGTGGGACTAAGGGTAAAAAGTTGTTCGGCACGGACTTGTAGGGCCGAGATGGCCTGTTTCCGTGCTGTAATTGTTATATGTTATATGAGATAGTTGTGGGAGTCAGTGGGTTTGTTATAGACGTCAGTCAATGTCTGGGCCGTTTGGACATGTGGTGGTGGTGGCTGTGAGGAGGAGCAGAGCTATAAGATTGTTGGACAGAGGAGCTATCTCTCCTTGGATCCCATGGGATCTAACCTTCCAGAGCAGCCTACAATGCGGAACCTTGTCAAATGCTTTACTGAAGTCCATGTAGACAACATCTACAGTTCTGCCTTATCGACCTTTATGGTCACATCTTCAAAAATCTCAAACAGATTTGTGAGTCACGACCTCTGTTGGAATAATTTTACACAAGACGTGAGTGACTTTCAAACAGTTACTACATTATTAGCAATAACTTGTCAGACAAGGAGAACAGACAAGCAAGAGACTGTCCTCACGAAACAAAGCATGCAATATTTTAATATCATCTTTGAAAACATAATACCAAGATTAGTCACATACACTTGTTTACAGGGTTAACTATTCTGATCCAACATTCGTTATCTTTCCACTGAAAAACAGGCATCTTTATCTGTGTGGGATATCTCAGGGAGTAGCCATGTGGCCTTAAGTTCACAAGCTCTTCCGTGTATGAAGCGAACGTGTTTCCTTGACTCACCTGCATCAGGAATATTTAGCCATTCACTGGAGTAACGTTCGATTTCCACAGAGTGAGGTGCTGCCCACGTTGAAATACAAGATGGAAGAACAGCTCAGTTCTTCCCACAATTCCCACAATCTCCCCTCTTGTCCAAACAGGTCAATAATAAAATTGTTAGTCAGTGTTATCATGCAAGTCAAGAGAGTTTATTGTCATGTGTCCCAGATAGTGTCCGGTTCGTCCGAGAAACGGAGTCGTTCCTCGACAAGTCCTACAGTACGATTGTTACACCTAAGGTATTGGTAGAGAGAAGGTGGGAGACGGTGAGAACGGGAGGGAAGCATGGAATGCCAACGTCCCCGGGTGTTGTACCTCTTGTGAACAGGTTCACCCACTTAGAAGCTGTCGGGACAGAAGAGGTGTTTACACTGGGCGACGGACTGGCTTGTGATGCGAATAGGGCTGATGAGCCAAAACCAAAAAGGCCTAAGGCAGGCAACGCCATTGTAGTGGGAGACTCCATTGTGAGAGGTACGGACAGGGGTTTCTGCGGCAATACAATACAATACAATTTATTGTCATTTGAGCCTCAGTGGGGCTCAAACGAAATTCCGTTTCCACAGCCATACAAACAAAGACAATTCCTAGACATACACACAATTTAGTTCACACAAACATCCATCAACAGACGGGATGCGAGGATGGTGTGCTGCCTTCCTGGTGCCAGGATCCAGGATGTCACGGACAGAGTGCAGAAAATCCTCAAGGGCGAAAGTGAACATCCGGAAGTGGTAGTGCATGTCGGCACAAATGATATCGGAAATAAGGGGATGAATATTCTGCAGCGTGACTTTAGAGAGCTCGGAAAAATGCTGAAAAGCAGGACCTCCAGGGTTGTTATCTCCGGTTTGCTTCCAGTTCCTCGTGCTGGCGAGAGCAGGAACAGGGAGATACGGGACCTGAACGTGTGGCTGATGAACTGGTGCACGGGGCAGGGATTTAGATTCTTAGATCACTGGGATCTGTTTTCGGGTAAGGGGGAACTGTACAAAAGGGACGGATTGCATCTTAACAGGTGTGGGACCAGCATTCTGGCAGGCAGGTTTGCCACTGCTACACGGGTGGTTTTAAACTGAATAAGGGGGGTGGGGTGTCGAATGGGATAGTGGAAGATGGAGGAAAAGGGAAAGGGTTTCTTAAATGTGTGAGCGTAGAGACAGAGGGGTGTAAAATGAGGGTAAAGCAATAGGTAGCAAGGTGAAAAGTAAAAGTGGCAGGCAGACAAAACCAGGGCAAAAATCAGAAAGGGCCACTTTTCAACATAATTGTATAAGGGGTAAGAGTGTTGTAAAAACAAGCCTGAAGGCTTTGTGTCTCAATGCAAGGAGCATTCGTAATAAGGTGGATGAGTTGAATGTGCGGATAGCTATTAATGACTATGATATAGTTGGGATCACGGAGACATGGCTCCAGGGTGACCAAGGCTTGGAGCTGAACATCCAGGGATATTCAATATTCAGGAGGGATAGAGAGAAAGGAAAAGGAGGTGGGGTTGCGTTGCTGATTAGAGAGGAGATTAATGCAATGGAAAGGAAGGACTTTAGTTTGGAGGATGTGGAATCGGTATGGGTAGAGCTGCGAAACACTAAGGGGCAGAAAACGCTGGTGGGTGTTGTGTACAGGCCACCTAACAGTAGTAGTGAAGTTGGAGATGGTATCAAACAGGAAATTAGAAATGCGTGCGACAAAGGCAAAACCGTTATAATGGGTGACTTCAATCTACATATAGATTGGGTGAATCAAATTGGCAGGGGTGCTGAGGAAGAGGATTTATTCGAATGTATGCGGGATAGTTATCTAAATCAACATGTAGAGGAACCAACGAGAGAGCAGGCTATTTTAGACTGGGTATTGAGTAATGAGGAAGGGTTAGTTAGCAGTCTTGTTTTACGTGCCCCCTTGGGCAAGAGTGACCATAATATGGTTGAGTTCTTCAATAGGATGGAGAGTGACATTGTTAATTCAGAAACAATGGTTCTGAACTTAAAGAAAGGTAACTTTGAGGGTATGAGACGTGAATTGGCCAAGATTGACTGGCAATTAATTCTAAAAGGGTTGACGGTGGATATGCAATGGAAGACATTTAAAGATTGCATGGATGAACTACAAAAATTGTTCATCCCAGTTTGGCAAAAGAATAAATCAGGGAAGGTAGTGCATCCGTGGATAACAAGGGAAATCAGGGATAGTATCAAAGAGAAGGATGATGCGTACAAATTAGCCAGAAAAAGCAGCATACCGGAGGACTGGGAGAAATTCAGAGACCAGCAGAGGAGGACAAAGGGCTTAATTAGGAAAGGAAAAATAGATTATGAAAGAAAACTGGCAGGGAACATAAAAACTGACTGCAAAAGTTTTTATAGATATGTGAAAAGAAAGAGATTAGTTAAAACAAATGTAGGTCCCTTGCATTCAGAAACAGGTGAGTTGATCATGGGGAACAAGGATATGGTGGACCAATTGAATAACTACTTTGGTTCCGTCTTCACTAAGGAAGACATAAATAATCTGCCGGAAATAGCAGGGGACCGTGGGTCAAAGGAGTTGGAGGAATTGAGTGAAATCCAGGTTAGCCGGGAAGTGGTGTTGGGTAAATTGAATGGATTAAAGGCCGATAAATCCCCAGGGCCAGATAGGCTGCATCCCAGAGTACTTAAGGAAGTAGCTCTAGAAATAGTGGATGCATTAGTAATAATCTTTCAAAACTCTTTAGTTTCTGGAGTAGTTCCTGAGGATTGGTGGGTAGCAAACGTAACCCCACTTTTTAAGAAGGGAGGGAGAGTGAAAACGGGGAATTACAGACCAGTTAGTCTAACATCGGTAGTGGGGAAACTGCTAGAGTAAGTTATTAAAGATGGGATAGCAGCACATTTGGAAAGTGGTGAAATCATTGGACAAAGTCAGCATGGATTTACAAAAGGTAAATCATGTCTGACGAATCTTATAGAATTTTTCGAGGATGTAACTAGTAGCGTGGATAGCGGAGAACCAGTGGATGTGGTGTATCTGGACTTCCAGAAGGCTTTCGACAAGGCCCCACATAAGAGATTAGTATACAAACTTAAAGCACATGGCATTGGGGGTTCAGTATTGATGTGGATAGAGAACTGGCTGGCAAACAGGAAGCAAAGAGTAGGAGTAAACGGGTCCTTTTCACAATGGCGGGCAGTGACTAGTGGGGTACCGCAGGGCTCAGTGCTGGGACCCCAGCTATTTACAATATATATTAATGATCTGGATGAGGGAATTGAAGGCAATATCTCCAAGTTTGCGGATGACACTAAGCTGGGGGGCAGTGTTAGCTGTGAGGAGGATGCTAGGAGACTGCAAGGTGACTTGGATAGGCTGGGTGAGTGGGCAAATGTTTGGCAGATGCAGTATAATGTGGATAAATGTGAGGTTATCCATTTTGGTGGCAAAAACAGGAAAGCAGACTATTATCTAAATGGTGGCCGACTAGGAAAAGGGGAGATGCAGCGAGACCTGGGTGTCATGGTACACCAGTCATTGAAAGTAGGCATGCAGGTGCAGCAGGCAGTGAAGAAAGCGAATGGTATGTTAGCTTTCATAGCAAAAAGGATTTGAGTATAGGAGCAGGGAGGTTCTACTGCAGTTGTACAGGGTCTTGGTGAGACCACACCTGGAGTATTGCGTACAGTTTTGGTTTCCAAATCTGAGGAAGGACATTATTGCCATAGAGGGAGTGCAGAGAAGGTTCACCAGACTGATTCCTGGGATGTCAGGACTGTCTTATGAAGAAAGACTGGATAGACTTGGTTTATACTCTCTAGAATTTAGGAGATTAAGAACCCCAAATTCTTAAGGGGTTGGACAGGTTAGATGCAGGAAGATTGCTCCCGATGTTGGGGAAGTCCAGGACAAGGGGTCACACCTTAAGGATAAGGGGGAAATCCTTTAAAACCGAGATGAGAAGAACTTTTTTCACACAGAGAGTGGTGAATCTCTGGAACTCTCTGCCACAGAGGGTAGTCGAGGCCAGTTCATTGGCTATATTTAAGAGGGAGTTAGATGTGGCCCTTGTGGCTAAGGGGATTAGAGGGTATGGAGAGAAGGCAGGTACGGGATACTGAGTTGGATGATCAGTCATGATCATATTGAATGGCGGTGCAGGCTCGAAGGGCCGAATGGCCTACTCCTGCACCTAATTTCTATGTTTCTATGTTTCTATAGGAGAATGAAATTCTTGCTTTGCTTCAGCACAACATGAATACAGAACAAAGAAGGTACACAAAATTGCTGGAGGAACTCAGCGGGTGCAGCTGCATCTATGGAGCGAAGGAAATAGGCGACGTTTCGGGCCGAAACCCTTCTTCAGAATACAGAACATATCATATCACTGTGTCCATATACCATTATATAAATATATACACACATCAATATACACACATCCTTCTTTCATCTCCGCAACATCGCCAAACTCAGACCCTCTCTCACACCGCCCGCTGCTGAAAGACTCATCCATGCCTTCATCTCCTCCCGACTGGACTATGTTTCAGTTGAGTTTAATAGCCTGATGGCTGTGGGGAAGCAGCTATTTCTGAACCTGGACGTTGCAGTCTTCAGGCTCTTGTACCTTCTACCTGAAGGTAGCGAGGAGATGAGTGTGTGGCCAGGATGGTGTGGGTCCTTGATGATGCTGGCAGCCTTTTTAATTTAAATCTTTTTATTTGAATTTTGAATTTAACAGCAATTTGCATACATACAATGATAACAGACAGTGATAGTCAGGACATAATTGTACAACAGTATGTAAACAACCCTCAAAACCCTTACCCTTACCCACCCTCGCCACCCGGGGACAAACAACACTCACATACGTACACATCCACACAAAAAAAAATTGTGGGGAGGGGGGGGGGGGGGGGGGGGAGGGGTTGAGGGGATAGCAGCTGCAATAAGACAGAGCAGTGATAGAGGGCACTCAGTCCTCTTCCGAGTCCGGAAACAAGTTAAGAGATTTAACAAGTTCCAGGAAAGGGTTCCATGTATCTAGGAATGTCTTGGTAGAGCCTTTGAGAGAGAACCTAAGTTTATCAAGCTTTAAGTTGTAGAGCACCTCCTTGATCCAGCGGGCGTGTGTCAGGGGACAGGTAAGTCTCCAGTTAAGCAAAATCAGTCTCCGGGCTAACAGGGTTGTAAAAGCCAGGACCCGCTTCAACGCAACAGAGAGGTTGGTGTTGGGGGGAATACCAAAAATAGCTGACAGTGGGTTTGGTGGAATAGTCTGGCCATAGGCTCTGCTTAGCACGTCGAAAGCACTCCTCCAAAAGGTTGCTAGCTTAGGGCAAGACCAAAACATATGACTATGGTTGGCAGGGGATTGATTGCATCTGTTGCAGGTGTCTTTAACAGCGGGGTATATTCTAGATTATCTTGCGTTTGTGTAGTGGATTTTGTGAAGGACTTTGCATTGGATTAGGCCATGATGGGCACATATGGAGGAAGAATGGATCAAATACAAGGCAGAGTCCCATTGCTGGTCTGTTAGTTTCGTATTCAGCTCGCCCTCCCATACAGCTTTTAATGAGGTAAGAGGTTTCAATATAACCGACCCTAACAAGTTGTACAAAAAAGAGATGCATTTCTTCCGGTTGGGATCTAGAGCTAGGATGGAATCGGTCAGGGTTTCAGGGGGACGATTTGGGAAATGGGGGAATATCTTCTTCACAAAATTCCTAATCTGGAAAAAACAAAAAAGGTGGGAGTTTGGGAGGTTTGAGTTGGACGAAAGCTCCGCAAAAGACGAAAAAATGCCATCCTTGTATAGGTTTTTGATACTACTGATGCCATTACTATGCCAGGTTTTGAATGTGGAGTCTGTACTTGAAGGTTTAAAGATGTGATTTTTAAGGAGTGGGGTCAAGATGGAAAGGCCTTGTAAACCGAAGTTTTTCCTAAGTTGACTCCATATCTTGAGCGAGAGGGACGCAATTGGGCCTGCACCCCCAGATTTTATAGAAAGGGGGAGTTGAGAGCATAGGACAGACCGCAACGGGAGATGTGAACTCGCCTTTTCCATGTGTACCCAGGTCGGTAGGTGGTCGCAATCATCATTCATCCAGTACAGGATTTTTTGCAAGTTAGCAGCCCAGTAGTATCGCCTAAAGTCAGGAAGTGCCAAACCGCCGTCACTCTTAGGAGACTGTAGTAGCGTCTTTCGAATTCTGGCCGGTTTGCTACCCCATAAAAATTTAGATATTCTCCTTTCTAATTTATCAAAAAAAAGATTTAGTGATAAATATAGGAACATGCTGGAAAAGGTACAGGAATTTGGGTAGGACGACCATCTTGACCAGATTTATCTGGGCCGCGAGGGATAACGGTAAGACTGACCAGCGGTCAAAGTCTCTTTCAGCTTTCTCAACCAGAGGCAGGAAGTTTGTGCGGAACATATCAAATATAGGTATTGTGATAAAAACGCCGAGGTAGCGAAATCCGTCCTCCGCTCATTTAAATGAGGTTAAAGAGCGAGGGAGCTGCTTAGCCGATGAGTTAATCGGTAATAGTTAACTTTTTTGGTAGTTAAGTTTATAACCAGAGTACACACCAAACCGTTCTAAAATATTCATAATCACAGGGAGAGAGCTGACTGGATTCGAGATGTACAGGAGTAGGTCATCCGCATACAATGAGACTTTATGAATTATGTCAAACCGTGTGATACCTTTAAAGCCCTTCTCTGGGCGTAACCAGAGCGCCAAGGGTTCTATCGCGACAGCAAACAGAAGTGGTGATAACGGGCAACCTGCCTGGTACCTCTCCGAAGGGGGAAGTGGGGCGACAGTGTGCCGTTTGTTTGTATTGAGGCCACCGGGGACGAGTATAATAGACTGACCCAATGAATGAAACTATTGCCGAGGCCAAACCTGTCCATCGCCTCGTATAGGTACTTCCACTCGTCCCTGTCGAAAGCTTTTTCGGCGTCGAGGGAGACCACTATCTCCGGGGTCTCACTATTTGGTGAATGGATGATGTTAAGGAGACGCCTAGTATTGTGGGAGGACTGTCGGCCTGGCATAAACCCTGTTTGGTCTAACGAGATAATAAAGGGCATCACTTGTTGAAGACGGAGCGCAAGAACTTTAGAGAGGATTTTGAGGTCCACATTCAAGAGTGAAATTGGTCTATAGCTACTACAAAGCAGAGGATCTTTCTCCTTTTTAAGAATTAGGGAGATAGTAGCCCACGACAAGGTGGGCGGTAGGCGATGATGTAGAAACGCCTCATTGTACATATCTCTCAGGACTGGTGCGAGGAGAGCCGAGAAAGCTTTGTAATATTCTACAGTGAAGCCGTCAGGGCCGGGCGACTTTCCGCTTTGCAGCGATGTGATGGCTGCTTGGACCTCAGTGACAGTTATGGGACCACCCAAGACTCTCGTGGCTTCATCGTCAATTCGGGGAAACGTCATACTACGGAACATGTCATCTGCAGTGGGAGAACAATCGGAAGCGTATAGCTCAGCGTAAAATTTAGGAAATGCTTCATTAATTCTAAGAGGATCGGTATGAATCTCCCCTAAGCTGGATCTAATGGCTGGAATTAGCCGTGAAGTCGCCTCGGTTCTGGCCTGATGGGCCAAAAGCTTCCCAGCTTTATCCCCAGATTCAAAAAAGTGTTGCCTAGATTTAAGCAGTCGTAACTTGGCTTTATTGGTAGACATGAGGTCACTTGAAGTGGGGAGTTAGATGTGGCCCTTGTGGCTAAAGGGATCAGGGGGTATGGAGAGAAGGCAGGTACGGTATACTGAGTTGGATGATCAGCCATGATCATATTGAATGGCGGTGCAGACTCGAAGGGCCGAATGGCCTACTCCTGCACCTATTTTCTATGTATCTATGTATCTAAAGTCTGTTTGTAACCTAAGGCGTTTTTTTATAAAAATTAGGGTCTGGGTCAGTTGCGTATTTATCATCAATGTCCTTTATTTTTCGTAACAGGTCTGCCATTTGGGACGTCTCGGCTCTTTTCAGGTTGGAGACAAAAGAGCCCCTAATATAAGCTTTTGAAGCTTCCCAGAGTATACCTCTTGCTATGTCCGGCGAGTCATTCAGCTCAAAATATAAAATGATTTGAGAGTGCAGGAATTGCTTGTAGTGAGCCTCTGCTAATAATGAGGAGTTGAACCTCCACTGTTTAAAGGGGTTAGTTCATTTACGAAAGTGAAGATCGAGGGAAGTCCCAGCGTGATCTGATATTACGATGCTATGATACTCGCTCGATTTAATTTTGGAGAGCAGTCTGTTATCTAAGAGGAAGAAGTCTATACGGGTATAGGTACGGTGCACGTGGGGAAAAAATGAAAATAATTTAGTCGTGGGAAATGTATGTCTCCATGGGTCAGTGAGCCCAAGGTGTTTGGTAAAAGCATGCAAAGTCCTACCTGATTTAGTTAAAGTAGAGGCTTTGTTCGAAGATCTGTCCAGTATAGGGTCTTGGACCAGATTAAAATCTCCACCCACAATGATGTGGTAATTTTCAATGTTTGGGAGAGATGTAAAAAATTTGGTTACAAATGAGCTGTCATCCCAGTTGGGACCGTAAATACTGGCCAATATGACAGGTGTGTCTTGCAATTTGCCAGAGACCATGACAAAGCGGCCAGCAGGGTCTTCCACCGTTTTCTGTGGTTCGAACATACCGTTTTTACGAATCAGGATAGCAGTACCCCTAGCCCTATAATTAAATTTTGAATGAAATAAGTGGCTAATTCAGCCTCTCTTAAGCCGTGTTACCTCTCTGTTGCGAAGGTGTGTCTCTTGAATAAAAAATATATCGCCCTTAAGGTATTGCAAGTGGGCCAAGATCTTATCAGTCTTAGTAGGACCCCCCACTCCCCTCACGTTCCACGAGACAAATCTAAGAGTGTCGTTTGTGTTGGCCATATTTAGCTATATCCAAACGAGTGGGCAGAGCGCTGTAATACTGCAGATTGAAATGGAAGAGCGCATCGAAGCCAGCTGCTGAGAGTGGGGGTGTGGGTGGTAAAAGGGAAAAAAAAAAAAAGATACATACATACGTATACACACAACAAACGGTCGTGACACATATCACTTAACCATCTTTCAAACCTGAGTCCCTGGACCTGAGGTCCCCAATGTCCCAACCGGACCTTGAGTGCCCATTGCACCAAGGTACGTTGTCCTCGCATCCGCATGGAGTAGTCCGATCTTAACTCCCAATATTTCCACATCCCAAAGCAGCAAAGTCGCTCAATATCAGTAAAGTAACATAAAATGAAATAAATATAGTAATGATAACAATGATAATAATAATTTGAGAAATAGACAATAGAAAATAGAAATAGAAATAGAAATAAAGTGAAGTAAACCTAAATGAATAGATACAAAGTTAAAATAATAGTCTTGGTAGTTGTACTACCAATGACATTGCTAACACTAATGGTAATAATAGTAGTGATGATAGTAATAATACAACAAGACAAATTAACAAAATTAACAAAATGGTGATACTAAATAAGTAAGCCAACCTATAAGTGAAACAGGAATAGCTTCCTTTGGTATAACATAGTATAACTTAAAGTTGGTAAGGTATAAAGAAAGAGTTAGCATTAGAGAGATTAACAAATTGCAAACTGGATTCTTGGATTAAGGCGCAGGGCAGAAGAACATCAATTAAGTATTGTTAAACAAAAACGCTGTAAGAGCTAATTGGTGTAACGCAACCTTGGCTATAATGAGTTCTTATCAGCCCCAGACAGTCCGCTATGAAGGCTAGTGTAAACAAACCATTCAAATGCTGGCCAGCTGTTAAAAGCAAGAAGGCAGAGATCAAATCACGAACCACAATGTGGGTCCCTTGAGCCCTATTTTATAGCATGTACAGGGGAAGAGCATTTCAAGTATGATTACACATAAACATTAAAAGAAAAAGTTGGTAAGACATAGTCATGAACGTGGTGATTTCTTACCGGCCTCATACGTTTCAAGACCGGGGTCTGGTATAACAGCAAGGCCGAGCGCTAGCAGTGGCTAATTGCTAAGGGCAGTCAAGCTAAAGTTAGCCCATAATGTAACCGTAGATTAACTGGATCCCTGTGCCATTCGGATGTAAACGTACCGAGCAGAGTCAGTCATCTGTGGGCCCCAGTCTGCGTCGAAGGTAAGATGAAATGAAATCCTGAGCGTCCTCGGGAGATGTTAGCCGTCACCTCTTTCCCTCCCTGGCCATGATGAACAGCTTGGCCGGATAATGAATGGGAAGGTTTGAGACCCAGGTTGTACAGCTCCTTCATGACGTCTCGATATGCAGAACGTTGTTCAACTATCTCGGGGCAGTAATCTTCAAAAATGTGAATCGGGATATCTTTGTACTTCAGCTTACCCCTCTGCCTCCGAGCCTCACGCACCACCAACTCGCGGGTCTGGAATCTATGGAAGTAAACCACAACTGCTCTGGGTTTCCCACCAGGGCTTGGTTTGGCTGCTAGCGTGCGATGGGCTCGGTCTAGGTCCGGGGCTGATTCCAGTATGCGTTCGCCAAGTGTCTCGAGCAGGAGTTGAGAGAAAAAAGCTGTTGTTTGGGGGCCTTCGATGTTCTCGGGGACGCCGACTATCCTTACGTTATTTCGGCGACTCCTGCCTTCCAGGTCGATAAGCTTAGACTTAAACTTGGCGTTCTCTTCGATGACCGTAGTTAGCATTGTCTCCATAGCTCGCATGTCTTGGCTGGTGGTATCGGCAAATGTCTCTAATGATGAAAGACGCTGTTGTTGATCTAGAATTGTGGTCTGGATATTGTCCAGCTTCGTTTCCAGCTTGGTGAACGCTGCGTTAAATTCTGCCAGTAGTGATGCCTTGTGCTCCGTTAACAAGGCTGCTAGCGTAGCCATGATGGTGCTGGTCGTCGTGTCTTCAATATTTTGCTCCTCTTTCTTTCTTCTGCCTGCCATCTTTACGATGTGGAGGAGTGCTGTCGATGGTGTTAAATATTTATGGTAGTTTTAAAACTTAGGCTGAGCTGTAATAACAGTTGAAGGTTAACAGATTGGGGGCTTGGAAAAAGTGCGACTACTCCAGCATGTCGCCCCGCCTCTCGAGTTTTTCATGCTGGCAGCCTTTTTGAGGCAGCAACTGCGGTAGATCCCCTCGATGGTAGGGAGGTCAGAGCCGATGGTGGACTGGGCACTGTTTACTCCTTTTTGTAGTCTTTACCGCTCCTGGGCGCTCAAGTTGCCGAACCATGCCACGATGCAACTAGTCAGCATGCTCTCTACTGTGCACCTGTAGAATTTAGAGAGAGTCCTCCTTGACAAACCGATATTCATGAGTTGCATGATGGCGTCATCAGGATCGTATTGAAACATGATGTGTTGTGGTTCAGCACTGAGACGGGACAAGCAGGAGAGCTCGAATGAGGCAGAGTGATAGCTGGAACAGTACATATACGGTGACAACAGCGACTAAAATAATAATACCATATTATAAATGGTCTTAAGTCCAGCACGGTTTCCAAGGTCAGGGAGGCACTCCCACCAGTCAAGGGGTTTAATTTCTGAGATCTGCTGCAAGGTGAGGACATGGTCATGAATAATCCTTACATCACTTCCAATTTGTTTGTCTTGGTTCGGGAAGAAATAGCAGGATGTTAAGGAAGACTCTCTCCAACTTCTACAGGTGCCCAGTAGAGAGCATGCTGACCGGTTGCATCGTGGCTTGGTTCGGCAATTTGAGCGCCCTGGAGAGGAAAAGACTACAAAAAGCAGTAAACACTGCCCAGTCCATCATTGGCTCTGACCTTCCTTCCATCGAGGGGATTTATCGCAGTCGCTGCCTCAAAAAGGCTGGCAGTATCATCAAAGACCCACAACATCCTGGCCACACACTCATCTCCCTGCTACCTTCAGGTAGAAGGTACAGGAGCCTGAAGACTGCAACAACTAGGTTCAGGAATAGCTACTTCCCCACAGCCATCAGGCTATTAAACCTGGCTCGGACAAAACTCTGATTATTAATAACCCATTTTCTGTTATTTGCACTTTATCAGTTTATTTGTTCATGTGTGTATATATTTATATTATGTTATATGGACACACTTATCTGTTTTGTAGTAAATGCCTACTATGTTCTGTGTGCTGAAGCAAAGCAAGAAAGTAATTGTCCTATACAGGGACATATGACAATAAACTCACTTGAACTTGAACTTGAACTTGGGTTGCACACACTCTACCCTGGGCCACTAGGAGAAAGTCCAGAGTTATCCGATATTAAATAACCATCTTGGACAGTGTCTGGACTTCAGTGAAGGGCCAAAATCACATCAACCGTCCTGTTCTCCACTTATTCCATGGTGTCTGAAATACTGATGCTTGCTTTCTCCAGCTCATTTACTCCCAGGCCAGGTATCAGGGTGCAGAGGAATCTGTATGTGGAAGTATGTGTGTGTGTGTGTGTGTGTGTATGTATGTATGTATGTAGGTAGGTAGGTAGGTAGGTAGGTAGGTAGGTAGGTAGGTAGGTAGGTATGTATGTATGTATATGTATGTATTTATGTATATGTGTTTGCATGTATGTATGTATGTATGCAAGTACGTATGTATGCATGTATGTGTGTATGTGTGTATGTATGTATGGATATATGTATGTATGTGTGTATGTGTATATGTATGCATGTATGCATGTATGTGTGTATGTATGTATATATGTATGCATGCATGCATGTATGTATGTGTGTATGTGTGTATGTATGTATATATGTATGTATATATGTGTGTATGTTTGTATGTAGCGGACAAACCAGCACCCTCACTTGTCCCTCCCCTCCGTCTTTATATGACTGGCATTAAAATCTCCCCCCCCCCCCCTCATTGACCCGACAGCTCCATGGGTAAGTTTCCTTTTCTACCCCCAGGCCAGTCCATTGCCGCCCTGCGTCGGGGGAGGCACGAGCGTCCTGGATCCGGGGGAGGGAGAGTGCGATGGTTGCAGGGCAGAGGGATTTAGGAGTGCAGTGAGATCGTTGCCTGAAAATGGTCATTGGTCTTCATCTACAGGGGGAGGGGAGAACAAGGGCGGAGGTGAGGGGTACAGAGGAGACACGAGTGAGTGCCCCATCTATGTTCCCTAAAGAATGAGGACATCTCGAATGCCCCAGTATGGAACACCTCATCTTTGGCGCAGATGCGGCGTAGACGGAGGAATTGAAAGTCAGCGGTAGAGCCATTGCAGGAAGCAGGGGGGGAAGAATTGTAGTTGAGATAGTTGTGGGAGTCAGTGGGTTTGTTATAGACGTCAGTCAATGTCTGGGCCGTTTGGACATGTGGTGGTGGTGGCTGTGAGGAGGAGCAGAGCTATAAGATTGTTGGACAGAGGAGCTATCTCTCCTTGGATCCCATGGGATCTAACCTTCCAGAGCAGCCTACCATACGGAACCTTGTCAAATGCTTTACTGAAGTCCATGTAGACAACATCTACAGTTCTCCCTTATCGACCTTATGGTCACATCTTCAAAAATCTTAAATAGATTTGTGAGGCACGACCTCTGTTGGAATAATTTTACACAAGACGTGAGTTACATTCAAACAGTTACTACATTATTAGCAATAACTTGTCAGACAAGGAGAACAGACAAGCAAGAGACTGTCCACACGATACAAAGCATGCAATATTTTAATATCATCTTTGAAAACATAATACCAAGATTAGTCACGTACACTTGTTTACAGGGTTAACTATTCTGATCCAACATTCGTTATCTTTCCACTGAAAAACAGGCATCTTTATCTGTGTGGGATATCTCAGGGTGTAGCCGTGTGGCCTTAAGTTCACAAGCTCTTCTTTGTATGAAGCGAACTTGTTTCTTTGACTCACCTGCACCAGGAATGTTTAGCCATTCACTGGAGTAACCACAGAGTGAGGTGCTGCCCACGTTGAAATACAAGATGGAAGAAAAGCTCAGTTCTTCCCACAATTCCCACAATCTCCCCTCTTGTCCAAACAGGTCAATAATAAAATTGTTAGTCAGTGTTATCATGCAAGTCAAGAGAGTTTATTGTGGGACGACAGATGGCACAATGGGCTAAGTGTTCGGCTGGCGACCGGAAGGTAGCCGGTTTGAATCCCGCTTGGAGTGCATACTGTTGTTGTGTCCTTGGGCAAGACACTTCACCCACCTTTGCCTGTGTGTGAATGTGTGTGAGTGATTGGTGGTGGTCGGAGGGGCCGTAGGCGCAGATTAGCATCCACGCTTCCGTCAGTCTGGCCCAGGGCAGCTGTGACTACAGAAGTAGCTCACCACCACCGAGTGTGACTGAGGAGTGTATGAATAATGCGATGTAAAGCGCCTTGAGTATTAGAGAGGCGCTATATAAATCCCATCCATTATTATTATTATTATTATTATTGTCATGTGTCCCAGATAGGAGAATGAAATTCTTGCTTTGCTTCAGCACAACAGAATATAGTAGGCATGAATACAAAACATTCCATATCAGTGTGTCCATATACCATTATATAAATATATAAACACATCAATAAAATAAGCAGATAAATTGGAAATAGACAGATAATGGTTAGTATGCTAATTATTATTATATATACACACACATAAATAATCAGATAAAGTGCAATAGGCTCTTAATGTACCGAGATTTGTTTCAGTTGAGTTTAATAGCCTGATGGCTGTGGGGAAGCAGCTATTTCTGAACCTGGACGTTGCAGTGTGTGGCCAGGATGGTGTGGGTCTTTGATGATCCTGCCAGCGTTTTTGAGGCAGCGACTGTGATAGATCCCCTCGATGGTAGGGAGGTCAGAGCCGATGGTGGGCTGGGCACTGTTTACTACTTTTTGTAGTCTTTTCCGCTCCTGGGCGCTCAAGTTGCCGAAGCAAGCCACGATGCAACTGGTCAGCATGCTCTCTACTGTGCACCTGTAGAATTTAGGGAGAGTCCTCCTTGACAAACCGATATTCATGAATTGCATGATGGCATCATCAGGATCGTATTGAAACAGGATGTGTTGTGGTTCAGCACTGAGATGGGACAAGCAGGAGAGCTCGAATGAGGCAGAGTGATAGCTGGAACAGTACATATATGGTGACAACAGCGACTAAAATAACAATACCATATTTTATAATGGTCTTAACTCCAGCACGGTTTCCAAGGTCAGGGAGGCACTCCCACCAGTCAAGGGGTTTAATTTCTGAGATCTGCTGCAAGTTGAGGACATGGTCATGAATAATCCTTACATCACTTTCAATTTGATTGTCTTGGTTCGGAAAGAAACAGCAGGATGTGTTAACTCTACCCAGGGCCACTAGGAGATAGTCCAGAGTTATCCGATATTAAATAACCATCTTGGACAGTGTCTGGACTTCAGTGAAGGGCCAAAATCACATCTACCGTCCTGTTCTCTACTTATTCCATGGTGTCTGAAATATTAATGCTTGCTTTCTCCAGCTCATTTACTCCCAGGCCAGGTATCAGGGTGCAGAGGAATCTGTATGTGGAAGTATGTGTGTGTGTGTGTATGTATGTATGTATGTATGTATGTATGTATGTATGTATGTATGTATGTATGTATGTATGTATGTATGTATGTATGTATGTATGTATGTATGTATGTATGTATATGTGTGTGTGTGTGTGTATGTGTGTGTGTATGTATGTGTGTGTGTATGTATGTATGTATGTATGTATGTGTGTATGTATGTATGTATGTATGTATGTATGTGTGTTTGCATATATGTTTGCATGTATGTATGTATGTATGTATGCAAGTACGTATGTAAGCTTGTATGTGTGTATGTATGTATGTATATATGTATGCATGTTTGCATGTATGTATGTGTGTATGTATGTATATATGTGTATATGTGTGTATGTATGTATGTATGTATGTATGTACATATGTATGCATGAATGTATGTATATATGTATGTATATATGTGTGTATGTGTGTATGTATGCGTGCCATAGAATACTGCATGTCCGCCACAATCTATGTGGACAAAGAGCTGAAGGTTTCCCCATTACATATTTCATTCCATTTTGCTGCTTGATCAAAGTGTCAGCCGTCCACCAATACAAAGTGATGTTATAAGATCTGTGGCAGTGGCAAGTGGAATTAACACCAAGATGTTTAATATCAATATCGATGCCAGTTTAGAGCAAGGGGGGGGGGGGGTCTCCAAACTATGACCCGCGGGCCACATGCGGCCCACCGCGAGATTTCATCCGGCCCGCATCAGCCTCTGAACATGTCCAATGCTGCGGGCTATTAGGCGGGTTCCGTGGTAGCGGACAAACCAGCACCCTCACTTGTCCCTCCCCTCCGTCTTTATATGACTGGCATTAAAATCAACCCCCCCCCCCATTGACCCGACAGCTCCATGGGTAAGTTTCCTTTTCTGCCCCCAGGGCCAGTCCATTGCCGCCCTGCGTCGGGGGAGGTGCGAGCATCCTGGACCCGGGGGAGGGAGAGGACGAGGGTACCCGGATACAGGTTTGATTTCTGAGACCTGCTGCAAGATGTGGACATGGTCATGAATAATCCTTAAATCAATTTCAATTTCAGATTCAGATTCAGATTCAGATTCAGATTCAACTTTAATTGTCATTGTCAGTGTACAGTACAGAGACAATGAAATGCATTGTTAGAATCTCCCTGGAAGAGCGACATAGAATATGATTTCAATAAATAAATCTATTTACATGCGTACAGTCATAGTGTTTTTCCTGTGGGAGCAGTGTCCGGGGCGGGGGGGGGTGGTGATTGGCAGTCACCGAGGTACATTGTTGAGTAGTGTGACAGCGGCAGGGAAGAAGCTGTTCCTGGACCTGCTGGTCCGGCAACGGAGAGACCTGTAGCGCCTCCCGGATGGTAGGATGGTAAACAGTCCATGGTTAGGGTGAGAGCAGTCCTTGGCGATGCTGAGCGCCCTTCGCAGACAACGCTTGCTTTGGACAGACTCAATGGAGGGGAGCGAGGAACCGGTGATGCGTTGGGCAATTTTCACCACCCTCTGCAGTGCTTTCCGGTCGGAGACGGAGCAGTTGCCATTCCATACTGTGATACAGTTGGTAAGGATGCTCTCGATGGTGCAGCGGTAGAAGTTCACCAGGATCTGAGGAGACAGATGGACCTTCTTTAGTCTCCTCAGGAAGAAGAGACGCTGGTGAGCCTTCTTGACCAGAGTTGAGGTATTGTGGGTCCAAGAGAGGTTATCGGAGATGTTGCCCCCCAGGAACCTGAAGCTGGAAACAAGTTACACCTCCGTCCTGTTAATGTGGATGGGGTTGTGCGTGCCGCCCCTAGACTTCCTGAAGTCTACAATGAGCTCCTTGGTCTTCTTGGAGTTAAGGGCCAGGTTGTTGTCAGTGCTCCATGCTGCTAGGAGCTGGACCTCCTCCGTATAGACTGACTCATCGTTTTTGCTGATGAGGCCAATCACCGTTGTATCATCTGCATACTTGATGATGGTGTTAGTACCATGTACAGGTGTGCAGTCGTAGGTGAAGAGGGAGTAGAGGAGGGGGCTCAGCACACAGCCCTGTGGAACGCCGGTGTTCAGGGTGAGGGTTGAGGAGGTGTGCTTGTCTAACCTAACAGACTGGGGTCTGTTGGTTAGAAAGTCCAGTATCCAGTTGCAGAGGGAGGGGTCGATGCCCAGGTTACCGAGTTTGGTGATCAGTTTAGAGGGTATAATGGTGTTGAATGCTGAGCTGTAATCGATGAACAGCATTCTTACGTAAGTGTCTCTGTCGTCGAGGTGGGAGAGGGCGGAGTGAAGTGCCGTTGAGATGGCATCCTCCGTAGTCCTGTTCTTGCGGTAGGCGAACTGATAGGGATCCAATGTAGGCAGCCTTTGAGGTGTGCCAGGAGCAACCTCTCGAAGCACTTGGTGATGATGGGAGTAAGTGCAACTGGGCGGAAGTCGTTGAGGCTTGCCGCATTGGAGTGTTTTGGCACCGGCACGATGGAGGTGGTTTTAAGGCACGTGGGGACAACTGCTTGGGCAAGTGACAGGTTGAAGATGTCAGTCCAGACGTCTGTCAGCTGCGCAGCACAGGCCCTGAGGACGTGCCCGGGGATGCCGTCAGGGCCAGCAGCCTTACGTGCATTAGTCCTACTCAGTGCCACGTACACATCGTAGGGGGTGAGTGTGAGGGGTTGGTGATCAGCAGGGAGCACAGCCTTGATGGCTGTCTCTAGATTGTCCCTGTCGAAGTGGCCATAGAAGTGGTTAAGCTCCTCAAGGAAGGAGGCGTCGCTGGATGTGGGGGTGGTGTTGGTGGGTCTATAGTCCGTGATGGCCTGGATGCCTTGTCACATGCGTCGGGAGTCGGAGTTGTTGTTGAAGTGCTCCTCAATCCTGAGTTTATGGCAGTGCTTGGCCTTCTTGATGCCGCTCTTCAGGTTAGCCCTGGATGAACTGTAGGACAAACTAATTTGTTTGTCTTGGCTCGGGAAGAAACAGCAGGATGTGTTAAGGGTTGCACGCACTCTATCCTGGGCCACTAGGAGATAGTCCAGAGTTATCCAATATTAAATAACCATCTTGGACAGTGTCTGGACTTCAGTGAAGGGCCAAAATCACATCTACCGTCCTGTTCTCTAGTTATTCCATGGTGGCTGAAATACTGATGCTTGCTTTCTCCAGCTCATTTACTCCCAGGCCAGGTGTCAGGGTGCGGAGGAATCTGTGCAACCCTGTATTGCAGACAACAAGTGAGTTTTCAACTTCTCACCTGCGTCCACGCTTCACTGGGGATGGCTGACTGATTCCTGATCAAATGAGTCTGGATGGTTTTAACTCCCCAAGCATTAGGGGCTACGTATCCCATAGTACAGGTCCCAATCTAATTCGTAGGTAGGGATTTATAAGCATTATCACCACATATCCAGAATACCCCGTGCTGAACAACCGTAGGGTGCTACTCAGTTCAGTTCCAGCAAAATAACTTCCAGAGAACAGCCTGTGAGTGTGTGTGTATGTGTGTGTGTGTGTGTGTGTGTGTGTGTGTATGTATGTGTGTGTGTATGTATGTATGTATGTGTGTATGTATGTATGTATGTATGTATGTATGTATGTATGTATGTATGTATGTATGTATGTATGTATGTATGTGTGTTAGCATATATGTTTGCATGTATGTATGTATGTATGTATGTATGCAAGTACGTATGTAAGCTTGTATGTGTGTATGTATATATGTATATATGTATGTATGTATGTATGTATGTATGCATGTATATATGTATGTATATATGTGTGTATGTGTGTATGTATGCGTGCCATAGAATACTGCATGTCCGCCACAATCTATGTGGACAAAGAGCTGAAGGTTTCCCCATTACATATTTCATTCCATTTTGCTGCTTGATCAAAGTGTCAGCCGTCCACCAATACAAAGTGATGTTATAAGATCTGTGGCAGTGGCAAGTGGACTTAACACCAAGATGTTTAATATCAATATCGATGCCAGTTTAGAGCAGGGGGGGGGGGTCTCCAAACTATGACCCGCGGGCCACATGCGGCCCACCGCGAGATTTCATCCGGCCCGCATCAGCCTCTGAACACGTCCCATGCTGCGGGCTATTAGGCGGGTTCCGTGGTAGCGGACAAACCAGCACCCTCACTTGTCCCTCCCCTCCGTCTTTATATGACTGGCATTAAAATCACCCCCCCCCCCCCCCATTGACCCGACAGCTCCATGGGTAAGTTTCCTTTTCTGCCCCCAGGGCCAGTCCATCGCCACCCTGCGTCGGGGGAGGCGCGAGCATCCTGGATCCGGGGGAGGGAGAGGGCGAGAGTACCCGGATACAGGTTTGATTTCTGAGACCTGCTGCAAGAGTCGGAGTTGTTGTTGAAGTGCTCCTCAATCCTGAGCTTATGGCAGTGCTTGGCCTTCTTGATGCCCCTCTTCAGGTTAGCCCTGGATGAACTGTAGGACAAACTAATTTGTTTGTCTTGGCTCGGGAAGAAACAGCAGGATGTGTTAAGGGTTGCACGCACTCTATCCTGGGCCACTAGGAGATAGTCCAGAGTTATCCAATATGAAATAACCATCTTGGACAGTGTCTGGACTTCAGTGAAGGGCCAAAATCACATCTACCGTCCTGTTCTCTACTTATTCCATGGTGGCTGAAATACTGATGCTTGCTTTCTCCAGCTCATTTACTCCCAGGCCAGGTGTCAGGGTGCGGAGGAATCTGTGCAACCCTGTATTGCAGACAACAAGTGAGTTTTCAACTTCTCACCTGCGTCCACGCTTTACTGGGGATGGCTGACTGATTCCTGATCAAATGAGTCTGGATGGTTTTAACTCCCCAAGCATTAGGGGCTATGTATCCCATAATACATGTCCCAATCTAATTCGTAGGTAGGGATTTATAAGCATTGTCACCACATATCCAGAATACAACGTGCTGAACAACCGTAGGGTGCTACTCAGTTCAGTTCCGGCAAAATAACTTCCAGAGAACAGCCTGTGAGTGTGTGTGTATGTGTGTGTATGTGTGTGTGTGTGTGTGTATGTGGGTGTGTGTGTGTGTGTATGTATGTATGTGTGTGTGTATGTGTGTGCGTATGTATGTATGCAGGTACGTACGCATGTGTGTATGTATGTCTGTATTTCTGCACGTATGTAAGAGTATGTGTGTGTATGTATACATGTATGTGTTTATGTGTGTATGCATATATGTATGTGTTTATGTGTGTATGTATGTATGTGTATCTACGTGTGTATGATGGTAAACAGTCCATGGTTAGGGTGAGAGCAGTCCTTGGCGATGCTGGGCGCCCTTCGGGGGGGGGGGGGGGAGGGAGAGAGACATCGGCACCACTTGTATTTGTTTTATTTCATTAATAGAGGGCACTGGGGGAATCACAATTTCCCAGACACTGGGGGATAACTGTTTTAATTTTGAGGGTGGCTGCTGCTTGGGCTGCTACATCAGCTCGGGCATTGCCTAAAGAGATGTCAACCTGACCCTTTTTTTTAGTGTGTGCGGAACATTTCACTACTGCATCAGCTGTGGGCAATTGAATCGCTTTCAACAGTTTACGGTTCATTATCTCGTGTCTTATAGGGGTACCGTACCGGAAGATGTTAAATATCCGCGGGCTTCCCATAATTTGCCAAAATCATGGACAACTCCAAAGGCATAGCGGTAAACTGTGTAAATGTAAACAGTGTTAGATTTGGCGAGAATACATGCACGGGTGAGGACAAAGAGATCAGCAAGTTGAGCAGAGCATGTGGAGGGCAATGCTGCTGATTCAAATGTGGAGCTGGAGGTTGATATCACATAGCCCGTTTGAAGGGAACCAGCAGTCAGGCGCTCTGGTCCATCAACGTAAAATTCATATTCTGGATTTGTGCGCGGATGATCTATAAGGTCCGTTCAAGGTGTGGTTGTGAGTCTAGTAACAAGATTGTAGTCATGTGGTTCACCATCTTGCTTAGTGGGAAGTAGAGGGGATCAGTGTGGCACAGCGCACAATGTTGTTAGTGTAAACATTGGAAACATAGAAACATAGAAAATAGGTGCAGGAGTAGGCCATTCGGCCCTTCGAGCCTGCACCGCCATTCAATATGACTGTGCGGCCAGATTCAGGGACAATAAGATCATAAAATTCGCGGATGACACAACAGTGGTGGGACTCATCAGCGGAGATGACGAATCAATGTACAGGGAGGAAGTAAAACAACTAGTGGACTGGTGCGGCAAAAATAATCTTGAATTAAATGTCGACAAAACGAAGGAGATGGTTGTCGACTTCAGGAGGGGGCAGCTAAAGCATACACCCCTCAACATCAGTGGCACTACAGTGGAGAGAGTGGAGAGCATAAAGTTCCTCGGTGTGCAAATTACAGACAGTCTCACCTGGCCCAGGAACACCACTGGGACCGTCAAACGGGCCCATCAGCGACTGCACTTCCTGAGGAAACTAAAACAGGCCTCACTCCCCACCAACATCCTCAGGACTTTCTACAGGGGTACGGTGGAGTCTGTACTCACATACTGCATAAATACGTGGTACTGCACCTGCAACTGCTCGGACAGGAAGGCTCTGCAGAGGGTAGTGAGGGGAGCAGAGAGGATCATTGGCGTCTCCCTACCCTCGGTACAAGAACTGTTCCAGAGCCGCTGTCTGAAAAAAGCTCAGAGAATTGCTAAGGACAAACTGCACCCCCTCCACATACACCTGGATCTCCTGCCATCAGGCAAGAGATATCGAAGCATCAAAGCCCGGACCACAAGACTGCAAAACAGTTTCCTACCACAGGCTGTGAGGCTGCTAAACAGTCACTCTGTACTCACAGTCACTTGATTCTGCGGCTGGCACGGACACTTTAATAACTGGCACTGGCCACTCAAATCAGCTGCCCCGGACATTTGTATGATTGGGTTATTGTATTTTAACATTGTGTTTTTACCTGCTTTTAACTATTTATACTGTTCCATCAGGGACTGGATGTTTTTAGTGTTATTATGGGTGAAATGTTTTAAATTTCATGTGTGATGCTCCGCTATTCCCTGGGAAACGTCTTTTCATTTTGCACTGTACACTGTTGCTTGCAAGATGACAATAAAGGTTGATTGATTGAATATGATCATGGCTGATCATCCAACTCCGTATCCTGTACCTGCCTTCTCTCCATACCCCCTGATCCCTTGAGCCACAAGGGCCACATCTAACTACCTCTTAAATGTAGCCAATGAACTGGCCTCAACTACATTCTGTGGCAGAGAATTCCAGAGATTCACCACTCTCTGTGTGAAAAATGTTTTTCTCATCTCAGTCCTAAAAGATTTCGCATTTATCCTTAAACTGTGACCCCTTGTTCTGGACTTCCCCAACATCGGGAACAATCTTCCTGCATCTAGCCTGTCCAACCCCTTAAGAATTTTGTAAGTTTCTATAAGATCCCCCCTCAATCTTCTAAATTCTAGCGAGTACAAGCCGAGTCTATACAGTCTTTCTCATATGAACATCCTGACATCCCAGGAATCAGTCTGGTGAACCTTCTCTGTACTCCCTCTATGGCAATTAGGATGATGTCCCTGGTTAGTTTGGAGACCTCTGATGTAAACATTGGGATGGTGTCCCTGGTTAGTTTGGAGACCCCTAGTATAAGCATTGGGATGGTGTCCCTGGTTAGTTTGGAGACCCCTTGTATAAGCATTGGGATGGTGTCCCTGGTTAGTTTGGAGAACCCTGGTGTAAGCATTGGGATGGTATTCAATTCAATTCAATTCAACTTTAATGTCATTGCACAAATACTGAGTATGGGTACAACGAAATGCAGTTTTGCGTCAGTCCGTAGTAGTGCAATATAGAAATTTAAAAAAAAAAGAGGATACAGAATAAACAAAAATACAGAATTATTAAACAATGGGGACGGAGGGTCCGTAGGAATCTATCGGCGGGACTCCGAGTTCAGCAATGCGACGGTATAATTGTAGAAGCTGTTCCTCATCCTACTGGTACGAGACCTGAGGCTCCTGTACCGCCTCCCTGATGGGAGGAGGGCAAACAGTCCATGGTTGGGGTGGGAGGGGTCTTTAATGATCTTCCCAGCCCGTTTCAGACACCGTTTTCGGTGGAGGGCATCCATGGCAGGGAGCGGGGCAACGATGATGTGCTGCGCGGTTTTCACCACCCGTTGTAGTGCCTTCCTGTCCGCAACAGTGCAGCTGCTGTACCATACCGTGAAGCAGGTGGTCAGGATGCTCTCGATGGTACAGTGGTAGAAGTTGGTCAGTATCTGGGGGGACAGGTGGGCTTTCTTGAGCCTCCTCAGGAAGTAAAGGCGCTGCTGTGCCTTTTTGATCAGCTTGGAGCTGTTGAGGGACCAGGACAAATCCTCCGAGATGTGTACCCCGAGGAATTTGTAGCTGGAGACGCACTCCACCTCAGTCCCGTTTATATGGATGGGGGTATGTCTGCCCCCTCTGACCTTTCTGAAGTCAACAATAATTTCCTTCGTCTTCTTGGAGTTGAGGACGAGGTTATTGTTGGCACACCAGGTTGTCGGGTGCTGGACCTCCTCTCTGTGGGCTGACTCATCGTTGTCACTGATCAGTCCTACCACCGTGATGTCGTCAGCAAACTTAATGATGGCGTTGGATCCGTACTTAGGGATGCTGTCGTGGGTGAAGAGGGAGTAGAGGAGAGGGCTGAGCACACAGCCCTGTGTTCAGTGTTATAGTGGAGGAGGTGAGGTTGTTGACCCTAACAGACTGTGGTCTGTTGGTGAGGAAATCCAGTGTCCAGTTGCAGAGGGAGGTGGAGATGCCAAGCCCGCTGAGTTTGGTGATCAAGCTGGCGGGGATGACAGTGTTAAAGGCGGAGCTGAAATCAATGAACAGCAACCTGATGTAGGAGTTGTTGTTGTCCAGGTGGGTCAGGGCAGAGTGTAGGGCCGCCGATATGGCATCCTCTGTAGACCTGTTGGCCCGGTAGGCAAACTGATGGGGGTCCAGTGTGGGGGGGAGGCTGGCTTTGAGGTGAGCCAAGATCAGCCGCTCAAAGCACTTAGCAATGACAGGGGTGAGTGCCACTGGGCGGAAATCGTTGAGGCTCCCTGTGGCTGACTGTTTGGGCACTGGTACGATGGTTGATGTCTTGAGGCAAGTGGGGACAACACCCTGGGCCAGTGAGAGATTGAAAATGTCGGTAAAGACTTGGGATAGTTGTCCAGCACATGCCCTAACCACCCGGCCAGGGATGCCATCGGGGCCGGCAGCTTTGCGCTCATTCACCTTGCTCAGTGCATCTTGTACAGCAGAGGTGGAGAGACTGAGGGGTTGTTCATTTGGGGGTGGAGCAACTTTGATGGCTGGGGTTTTGTTATCCCGGTCAAAGCGAGCATAGAAATGGCTTAGCTCGTCAGGAAGGGTGGCGTTGTCTGGGGGAGGGGTGTTAACTTTCTGGTAATCGGCAAGGGATTTGATTCCTTGCCACATGCGCCTGGGGTCAGAGTTGTTTTGGAAGTGCTCCTCAATCCGCCGTTTGTGATTGAGTTTGGCATTCCTAATTCCCATTTTCAGATTGGCCCTGGATGAGCTGTATCCCTCAGCGTCAGCAGATCTGAAAGCGGCATCGCGAGCCTTCAGTAGGAGTCTGACCTCCCTGCTCATCCACGGCTTCTGGTTAGAGAAGGTCTTTATTTCTTTGTGGGTAGTGACATTATCGGTGCAGAATTTTACATAGTCCATAACTGTTGAGGTGTGTGAGTTGATGTCCACTTGTGAATTGAAGGTGGACTGAGTAGCAAACAGACTCCAGTATGTCTGCTGAAACTGCTGCTGTAAAACAGAGACAGCCCCCTCAGGCCAGACCTTCACTGTCCTAGTGGTAGGTTTCACACGTCTGATCAGAGGTGTGTATTTGGGGAGCAGGAACAGAGAGAGGTGGTCAGACTGACCAAGGAGGGGGAGGGCTTTGTAGGCTTCAGTAATATTAGTGTAAACTAAGTCCAGAATATTGTGTCCTCTGGTTGGGCAGGAAACATGCTGATGGAACCTGGGGAGTACAGTTTTAAGGTCGGAGTGATTGAAATCATCCGCAACAATAAATGCCCCCTCAGGGTGAGCAGATAGATGTTTGCTGATATCAGCTTGCAGCTCTTCCATTGCTAGCCTGGCATTAGCGTCCGGTGGTACATAGACTGCAGTGATAACAGTCGATGTGAATTCTCTGGGCAAATAGAAGGGCCTGCACTTTAACATCAGGTATTCCAGGTCAGCAGAGCAGTGACTACCAATCCTAACAACGTTCGTGCACCATGTGTTATTCACATAAATGCACAGTCCGCCGCCCTTGGTCTTACCGGGGTCCTCCACTGATCTGTCGGCCCTGAAGACAGTGCGCCCCTCCAGCTCGATGGCGTTGTCCGGGATTTTGCCGTTGAGCCATGTTTCGGTGAAGACCATGGCGTTGCAGTCAGCGATCCGTCTGTGTGTGGTGATCCGCAGCCTTAGTTCGTCGATTTTACTCACCAGGGACCGGACATTCGCGAGGAAAATGCTGGGCAGAGCTGGCTGGTGAGGATTTAATTTCAGCCTAGCTAGATGTCCTCCCCGCTTCCCACGTCTTTGTTTGCGGTCCCTGCGCCGCCTCCGGGCACTTCCTGTCGGGGAAGCTGGCCCGCTAGACCACGGTGTCCTGGCGATCTCCGGCGGCAGTTGAAAGTCGCTTCTGGGGCTCGTTACGCAGAGACAGCCGAGCTCTAATAGCTCCTGACGGCCGTATAGAGTCTTCGCTCGGGTGCTCCGGGCGAAAACTAAGGTAATTATGAACTGAAAAATAACTAAATTACAAAAACTACGGAGACGCAGAGCCTCGCGTTGTGCACGTGACGCCACCTGGTTAGTTTGGAGAACCCTGGTGTAAGCATTGGGATGGTGTCCCTGGTTAGTTTGGAGACCCCTGGTGTAAGCATTGGGATGGTGTCCCTGGTTAGTTTGGAGACCCCTGGTGTAAACATTGGGATGGTGTCCCTGGTTAGTGTTTGAAGAGTCGCGGTACGGACAGTTTATAACCCAGTTTCCATATTGACCACAATGAAAACAAGTTAATCTTACTTGTCCCCCTCCCTCCCACTGACCTGACTCTTTCCCTTCCCCTTCCAAACATTCTTCCCTTTGGGGCTTTAGGACCCACAGGGTAAGATTTCTCTACGTCCTGGTTTCTCATTTACCCTCTGCTGCCGTTGATCATTCTGGCACTGACAATGTTGTAAAATAGTAAGATTAAACGAGAACTTACCAGTTCGAAGTTTGATCTGTATTTTATGAGGAGTTACGATGAGGGATTACGTGAAGAACCCGTCCAGCACGCATGCGTGGCATACTTCAAAGCAGCGGTGTGGAATCACAGAATACACAATAATTGAAATAAACATCGTAAAGAAAAGGAGAACTTAAATATCAGTTGATCTCTATAATTGAGGGTGGGAGCGGAGGTCACGTAATCCCTCATCGTAACTCCTCATAAAATACAGATCAAACTTCGAACTGGTAAGTTCTCGTTTAATCTTACTATTTTACTTCGGAGTCACGTGAGTGACTACGTGAAGATTTTAAAGCTCTTTGATTTCAAACCGTGTAACAGTTCATACTTCACTAGCTGCCGAAGTCATTTGAGGGAGGAAGTATGTTATCGTAATCAACCATGAATCTGTTTGTAAAACAATAATGGTGTTATTAACAATAACAAGACCAAAATGTTCCCCCGGGCTTAAATTAACCATATAACCATATAACCATATAACAATTACAGCACGGAAACAGGCCATCTCGGCCCTACAAGTCCGTGCCGAACAACTTTTTTCCCTTAGTCCCACCTGCCTGCACTCATACCATAACCCTCCATTCCCTTCTCATCCATATGCCTATCCAATTTATTTTTAAATGATACCAACGAACCTGCCGCCACCACTTCCACTAAAAGCTCATTCCACACCGCTACCACTCTCTGAGTAAAGAAGTTCCCCCTCATGTTACCCCTAAACTTCTGTCCCTTAATTCTGAAGTCATGTCCTCTTGTTTGAATCTTCCCTATTCTCAAAGGGAAAAGCTTGATCACATCAACTCTGTCTATCCCTCTCATCATTTTAAAGACCTCTATCGTCCCCCCTTAACCTTCTGCGCTCCAGAGAATAAAGACCTAACTTATTCAACCTATCTCTGTAACTTAGTTGTTGAAACCCAGGCAACATTCTAGTAAATCTCCTCTGTGCTCTCTCTATTTTGTTGACATCCTTCCTATAATTGGGCGACCAAAATTGTACACCATACTCCAGATTTGGTCTCACCAATGCCTTGTACAATTTTAACATTACATCCCAGCTTCTATACTCAATGCTCTGATTTATAAAGGCTAGCACACCAAAAGCTTTCTTTACCACCCTATCTATATGAGATTCCACCTTCAAGGAACTATGCACGGTTATTCCCAGATCCCTCTGTTCAACTGTATTCTTCAATTCCCTACCATTTATCATGTACGTCCTATTTTGATTTGTCCTGCCAAGGTGTAACACCTCACATTTATCAGCATTAAACTCCATCTGCCATCTTTCAGCCCATTTTTCCAAATGGCCTAAATCACTCTGTAGACTTTGGAAATCCTCTTCAATATCCACAACACCCCCTATCTTGGTATCATCTGCATACTTACTAATCCAATTTACCACCCCTTCATCCAGATCATTGATGTACATGACAAACAACAAAGGACCCAACACAGATCCCTGAGGCACCCCACTAGTCACCTGCCTCCAACCTGACAAACAGCCATCCACCATTACCCTCTGGCTTCTCCCATTCAGCCACTGCTGAATCCATCTTGCTATTCTTGCATTTATACCCAACAGTTTAACCTTCTTAACCAACCTTCCATGAGGAACCTTGTCAAAGGCCTTACTAAAGTCCATATAGACAACATCCACTGCTTTACCCTCGTCAATTTCCCTAGTAACCTCTTCAAAAAATTCAAGAAGATTAGTCAAACATGACCTTCCAGGCACAAATCCATGTTGACTGTTCCTAATCAGACCCTGTTTATCCAGATGCTTATATATATTATCTCTAAGTATCTTTTCCATTAATTTTCCCACCACTGAAGTCAAACTAACAGGTCTATAATTGCTAGGTTTACTCTTAGAATCCTTTTTAAACAATGGAACAACATGCGCAGTACGCCAATCCACGGGGACTATTCCCGTTTCTAATGACATTTGAAATATTTCTGTCATAGCCCCGGCTATTTCTACACTAACTTCCCTCAATGTCCTAGGGAATATCCTGTCAGGTCCTGGAGACTTATCCACTTTTATATTTTTCAAAAGTGTCAGTACTTCTTTTACTTTGAAACTCATAGTATCCATAACTACTCTACTCGTTTCCCTTACCTCACATAATTCAATATCCTTCTCCTTGGTGAATACCGAAGAAAAGAAATTGTTCAATATCTCCCCCATCTCTTTTGGCTCTGCAGATAGCTGCCCACTCTGATTCTCCAATGGACCAATTTTATCCCTCGTTATCCTTTTGCTATTGATATACCTGTAGAAGCCCTTTGGATTTACTTTCACCTTACTTGCCAAAGCAACCTCATATCTTCTTTTAGCTTTTCTAATTTCTTTCTTAAGATTCTTTTTACATTCCTTATACTCCACAAGCACCTCATTTACTTCATGCTGCCTATAATTATTGTAGAACTCCCTCTTTTTCTGAACAAGATGTCCAATTTCCCTTGAAAACCAGGGCTCTTTCCAATTTTTACTGTTTCCTTTCAACCGAACAGGAACATAAAGATTCTGTACTCTTAAAATTTCCCCTTTAAATGTCCACCATTTCTCTTCTACATCTTTCCCATAAAACAAAATGTCCCAGTCCACTCCTTTTAAATCATCTCGCATCTCATCAAAGTTAGCCTTTCTCCAATCAAAAATCTCAACCCTAGGTCCAGTTCTGACCTTCTCCATAATTATATTGAAACTAATGGTATTGTGATCACTGGACCCGAAGTGCTCCTCAACGCATACCTCCGCCACCTGTCCCGTCTCATTTCCCAACAGGAGGTCCAGCACTGCCCCTCCTCTAGTAGGTACCTCTATGTATTGCTGCAAAAAACTATCCTGCACACATTTTACAAACTCCAAACCATCCAGCCCCAGGAAGAAGGGTTTCGGCCCGAAACGTCGCCTATTTCCTTCGCTCCATAGATGCTGCTGCACCCGCTGAGTTCCTCCAGCAATTTTGTGTACCAGCCCATTTACAGAATGTGTTTCCCAGTCTATGTGTGGAAAGTTGAAATCTCCCACAATCACTACCTTGTGCTTACTACTAATATCTGCAATCTCCTTACATATTTGCTCTTCCAATTCTCGTTCCCCATTTGGCGGTCTATAATACACCCCTATAAGTGTTGCTACACCTTTCCCACTTCTCAGTTCCACCCAAATAGCCTCCCTAGATGAGCTCTCCAATCTATCCTGCCAAAGCACTGCTGTAATATCTTCCCTGACTAGCAATGCAACACCTCCACCTCTTGCCCCTCCAATTCTATCACACCTGAAGCAACGAAATCCTGGAATATTTAGTTTCTAATCACAGCCCTCCTGCAACCATGTTTCACTGATCGCCACAACATCATACTTCCAGGTGTCTATCCAGACTCTAAGCTCATCCACCTTTCTTACAATGCTCCTAGCATTAAAATATGCACATTTAAGAACCCCCCGTCTCATCTTCTCTGTTTATTTCCTTTTTTTTCTTTCTCCTCTTGTGTCCGAGTGCTACCCTTTTCTGCTTCCTGCCTCCCATTCTGTCTACTAGCTTTCTCTATTTGAGTCCCTCGCCCCAACCATTCTAGTTTAATGTCTTCCCAGTGACCTTTGCAAATTTCCCCGCCAGGATATTGGTCCCCCTCGGGTTCAAGTGCAACCCATCCTTTCTGTACAGGTCCCACCTTCCCCAAAAGAAGCCCCAATGATCCAGAAACTTGAATCCCTGCCCTCTGCACCAGTCTTTCAGCCACGCATTTATCCTCCACCTCGCTCCATTCCTACTCTCACTGTCGCGTATATATATATATATATATATAATTATCCTCTTAGCCACCGATGTGGATGCTGCCCTGGTGGAGTGAGATTTATACACGTTAGTATTTATTCCAGCAGCTCCCAATACCTGCTTGAGCCACTTGAGATAGTTTGGCTCGTCACCCGACCATGGTGTTTCTTGTGGCTGACCCATAAGGCTTTTTCTCTCCCTCGGGGATTTCTTATTGTGTCGATGTAATTCAATAAGTGGGTCATGACACATAACCGTGGTTCAGGTGGGTAAGCCTGGAATTCCATGACTGGACCTGATGTTCCTGGCCTGCTCTGTTTGACCAGCCCCTGAATGGTAAATGTGACACGGTCTGGTGTTATAACCATATTGTCCAATCGTAGTAGATGGAGGAACTGGACTCTTTGTGCTGAGACAAGTGCCATCAGCATGACCGTCTTCAGGGTGGGCTGTTCCAGGGTGAGGGACCTGGCTGGTGACCATCCCCTAAGGTACGTCAGGACCACACTGACATCCCAGATTTGGGTGTAGCTAGTTCTGGGGGATTAGAGTAGAATATGCCTCTCCTGAGTTTGATCACCAGCGGATGGCACCCTGTGGTCTGTTGTCCTGGTGCCTCAGTTAAGTAGGCTGACAGAGCACTTCTGGCTGTATTAATGGCACTGTAGCTGAGTCCTTCATTGTGGTGAAGACCTGCCAGGAACACCAGTACAGGTTTTGTTGTAGTTGAATATGTAGTTCCTGTATTTGAACAGTATCTTCCCACTTCTTGATGTTCGCCAAGTATAGTTCCCTTGTGGATGTGCGATGGGATGCTGTCATCGTGTCGATAGTGCTGTCTGACAAATCCAGGACCAGCAGTGTTCTTTCCAATTCTGCAACCCAGCCTAGCAGTGGTCTTTTCAAAATCTGCAACCCAGTAGTTTAATTTATCGTGGCATGGGTGGCTTATGCCTGATACTGGGTGAGTTAATAAGTCTGCGCTAATGGGAAAAGTCATTGGGGTTTTAATGACCATGTCGAGGACCACTGGGAACCATGGCTGTGTAGGTTAGTCGGGTGCGATCAAAATACCTGAAGCAGAGTCCATCTGTATTTTGCGTAGTACCCGACTGATGAGGCCATAGTACCTGACTGAATGAGGTAGAAAAGGATTACTAGAAAATATAAAGCATTATTCAACACTAATTTTATACCTTTATTAAATAAACTTAATATGCTGATTAAATTTTGGAAAACACTTCCTTTATCATTATTAGGTAGAATAAATGCAATAAAAATGATCTTCCTACCACAATTACTATACCTATTTCAGTCTATACCGGTATATATACCAAAATCCTTTTAAAAAAAATTAGACTCTAATATTACTAATTTTATTTGGGACTATAGATCACATAGAATTACAAAAAAACACTTATGTAAACCAAAAGAGGTCGGGGGACTTTCACTCCCGAATTTTATGTATTATTACTGGGCAGTGCATATTAAGAATATAATTTATTGGCTGGATAGTCTACCCAACAGACAGAATGGATAAAAATGGAGAAAGAGGATTGTCGTCCTTGTAATATAGGAACGATCCTCTTCTCCCCGAAAAAACTGAACAACACAATATATAAGAAGAACCCAATTACAGTATATATGGTACAATAAGAATTTGGAAACAAATAAAATTATCTTTAAAATTAAGAAATGTATCGTTGTTAATGCCAATAGCGAATAACCCTTTATTTAAACCATCTCTTATTGATAAAACATATGACCAATGGGAAAGTCTCGGAATTAGAAGGATCGGAGATATGTACGAAATGGGAAACCTACTATCATTCCAACAATTACAATTAAAATTTAAACTGAAAAACAACCAATATTTTAAATATCTTCAGATTTGCGATTTCATGAAAAAATATATACAAGGATATCAAAAAATAACTCCTGAATTATTGGAAGAAGCAATGAATATTAAAGCTGACTCACAAAAATTAATATCATATTTATATAATAGTATTCTAAATATAGACCTACCATCGACAGAGGTACTTAGAGAAGAGTGGGAACGGGAACTAATGATAAAAATTACGAAGGTTACATGGGAAAAGTAGTTGATATATATTCACAAATGTTCGATTAATGTAAGACATAATCTAATTCAATTTAAAATTTTACATAGATTATATTATTCAAAAACAAGATTGAACAAATTTTATCCAAATATATCCCCCATTTGTGATAAATGTTTATCCCAAAACTCAACTATAACACACTCCTTTGTTTCCTGCATAAAACTTTATGGATTTTGGAGTGATATTTTTGAAATATTTACAAAATTATTCAAGATAAGAATGGAACCTAATACTGAAATGATTATATTTGGAGTAATGGAAGATGGGAATAAATTGAACACATCTCAAATTTTATTTTTTAATTATGGTTTAATAATAGCAAAAAAATTAATACTTAAATTTTGGAAAAATACATCAATACCAACGCTTAAAATGTGAATTGCAAGTATGTTGGACACCGCACATCTTGAGGAAATGCGATTCCTCCTAATGGATAAATCAGACCAATTCATAACGAGTTGGTCTCCATTTGTCATCTTTTTGGAATCATAAGGTGCAACACAATTGTAAAAGCTAACTGTTTCAGGACTGGACGAGGGATGGTCAAGATTATAAACAATGATCTCCTTACTTTTGTTTTCTTTATGTCATATTCTCTTTTTTCTATTTTCTTTTCCTCAACTTTCTTCACTCATTCGTCTTTTTTCTTTTTCTTCACACTATATATCTCACGTCTTTCTATCCTTTACCATCTAATTTATTTTTCTTATTCTCATCTTTCTTTAATATAACAAAAAAAATAAGAAGCTGTACATAAAATGTACTTTGAAAATATATATTAGGCACTTTGGTGCCATATGATTGTACTTACTTCTAATAAAATAAAATATTACAAAATATATATATATATGTTTGACGACATACCATTACCAATGATTAAATAAATTGTCACATGATATCGATTTTATTCCGCCCATGTGGTTTGGTATATGCCACCACTGTGATGTTGTCAATTTATAAACGAACATGCAAAATGGTGCACTATTGAACAATATGCTTTTACCCATAGAACGCACTCAATATATTTCCAACTAGGTTTTATGCCCAGTGTCTGTAGTGACGACGATTACAGATTAGTCCATTTACCACCTGTTCTGGATATGGGTTATTTTGTTTAAACACTAGCACCTTAGCTCTAATGGAAAGGTTCAAGTTAAGTAGCTGGTAATGCTGCTACTAATTCCCAATTACTCTTGCCACTTTGTTGAATGGTTGGTTGATTGTTATCCATTAATTTGTTACAGGTTGTGCCAGTACGCTGACTCTCCTTTTGGCAATGTTATAGACAAGTGGATAGAGTTAATTGAATACCAAATAGTCCATAGTTGTGGATGGTGTCAACGTAGAGTTATCTGGATTGTTTGACAGAGCCCAGGCTAAATAAGTTTTAGTAGCTAATGCTGCTGATTTAGCTATTTCTATGGTTTTGTCTGTCGTTAATATCATAGAGACATGCCATGACGATATGTTCCTTAATAGTGTCAGGGCTGGTTTGAATATCTTGGAAAACAGGTTTGGCTCATATTTAGCCATTGTCAATAATTTATACTGCCATAGTTACCCCATCCAGGTAAATTGTGGTATCTCCGAAGATCTTTTATGAATGAGTACTGAATAGTATGCATCTTTTAAGTCGATGTCTATGTTGGAAAGACAGGTAGTAAGCTGGCCGTCAGTTTAGACTGAAACGGCCATCTCGCTCGTGGTGTAGCCACGTAGCGGTATCTCACACCCAGCAGCTCTTCCTGATCTTGTACCTCAAGCATATTCCCGATGTTGTTCTGCCAGTGACCCCTCTTCTTGACCAGCCCAGCCCTGGTCGCCATCGATCTCCTCTGATGAGGAAGATGGCCAGTGCTGTTAGTGCACTGGAGCGGGAGTGTTATGCTCCCTTGGCGAGCTTGCCCCAGCTCCCGAGGCAAGTCTCGCTGGAGTTTTTTACTCCATGACCTTTCTCTAGGCTTGGAAAACAGACACTTACTCGCTCTCGGGCGGTAGTTTGAAGCGCCGGTTCCATCTTCCGTGTCTGTCTCCAGCCCGAGGTTTGGTTGCCAACTTTGCTCAAGCGGCTGCCTGCCGTTCTCGGGTGGCGTTTCTGCTGTTCTCGGGCGGCGAGTCTCCTTGTCGGAGTATGCAGGGATTACCGGCCGGTTTTTGAATTTCCATCCAGTCCGCTGCTGTTGGTCAGACAGCTGTTAGCGGACTGGGCATCGGCTCAGTACCCTGACTGTGGTCCGCAGCGTGTGCGGTCCAGGTGCCGCCTCTCGCCCCCTCCACTGACGGAACGCTCCTTCCCTGGAGTCGAACGGGGGCGGTTTCCCTCTGTGCTGCTTTGCTCCAGTTTCCCCTGGTGCACAAAGAGGAGCAAAGTTGTGAGTTTGAACCAGTGGGTAAGTACTTACCTAACGGTCCATTCCTTCAAGCTTCCTTTAGCGGGAGCGCCCGTACTCCCGTTCGTCGCTGTTGCACTGCGTGAACGCTCAAGACGCGCAAGCGTGCTGGACGGGTTCTTCACATAGTCACTCATGTGACTCCGAAGTAAAATAGACAGAACATCATATATATCTTTCTTTTCCAATTCTACAAGTTACACAGGACATTTGTTTCACACGAGGTTGCAACCCGTGTACAATAGTACTGACTAAAGCAAATTTGCCTGTTTCTGGTTCCAATCCCCAATATTTTACAAAGGCACTATGGACACGATCAATTTGTTTGGAGATTGTTTGTGTCTTCCTTAGTGAAGACAGAACAAAAGTAATTGTTTAACTGTTCTGCCATTAGCTTGTTTGCCATTATAAATTCACCTGTTTCTGACTGTAAGGGATCAGCATTTGTCTTCATTAATCTTTTCCTTTTTACATATCTGAAGAAGCTTTTACGGTCAGTTTTTATATTCCCCGCAAGCTTTCTTTCATGCTCTATTTTCCCCCTCTGAATTAAACCCTTGTCCTCCTCTGTTAAATTCTAAATGTCTCCCAGTCCTCCGGTTTGCTGCTTCCTCTGGCCAATTTAGATGCCTCTTCCTTGGATTTATCGGCAAGTGTTGAAGGTCATCCTGCAGGTGGGTGGTCTGGGTGACCGGTGCCCATCAGCCGATCTCTCTCACCCTCTCGTGTACATGCCAGTCTACAGCTGCTCCGTGATGTGGAGCCCCCGACCACTTCACTATCTCTTTACATTAGAGATACAGTGCGGAAACAGTCCCTGCAGCCCACCGAGTCCACGCCGACCATTGATCACCCCGTACACTAGCACAACCCTCACTCCCCTACTCCCCTCACTCTCCATCATGCCCCCTCACTCTCGCCTCTCTCCCTTCATTCCCCTACTCCCCTCACTCCCCTCACCCCCCTCACTCCCCTCACTCCCCTCACCCTTCATACCCCTACTCCCCTCATTCCTCCTACTCCCCTCAACCCCCTCAATCTCGCTCACTCCCCTCACTCTCCCTCAATCTTGCTCACTCCCCTCGCTCCAACTCACTCCACCTCACCCCCCTCACCCCCCTCACTCCCCTCGCTCCAACTCACTCCACCTCATTCCCCTCATTCCCCTCACTCCCCTCACTCCCATCACTCCCCTCACTCCCATCACTCCCCTCACCCCCTCACTCCCATCACTCCAACTCACTCTCCTCACTGCTGCTACTCTCCTTACTCCCCTCATTCCAATTCACTTCCCTCACCCCCCGCTACTCCCCTCACTCTCCCTCAATCTCACTCACTCCCCTCACTCCACCTCACTGCCCTCACTTCCCTCACCCCCCTCACTCTCCCACAATCACCCTCACTCTCCCCTCACTCCGCTCACACCAACTCCATCACCACCCCTCCCTCATTCCCCTTTACTCTCCTTTTACTCCCCCTCCCTCACTCTTTCTCATTTCCCGCCCCCTCCCCCTCTCTCCCCCCTCATATCCCTGTCCTGCTCTGATCCAGGACTAACTCTGATCCATTCGGGCCTCTCACTGTGTATTGATGTGGGTGAGGAAAGGGGTGCCAGAACTCACCCCCCTGCCACACAATCTCATGCAGGTCATGACTAGAGGGACTCTGTCTCTGTTGCGATTAGGGGGAGGGGGGATCAAGGGCGGAGGTATGGGGTACCGAGGAGACACGAGTGAGGGCCACATCTATGTTCCCTAAAGAATGAGGACATCTCGAATGCCCCAGTATGGAACACCTCATCTTTGGCGCAGATGTGGCGTAGACGGAGGAATTGAAAGTCGACGGTAGAGCCTTTGCAGGAAGCAGGGTGGGAAGAAGTGTAGTCGAGATAGTTGTGGGAGTCAGTTGGTTTGTTATAGACGTCAGTCAATGTCTGGGCCATTTGGACATGTGGTGGTGGTGGCTGTGAGGAGGAGCAGAGCTATAAGATTGTTGGACAGAGGAGCTATCTCTCCTTGGATCCCATGGGATCTAACCTTCTAGAGCAGCCTACCATGCGGAACCTTGTCAAATGCTTTACTGAAGTCCATGTAGACAACATCTACAGTTCTGCTTTATCGACTTTTATGGTCACATCTTCAAGAATCTCAAACAGATTTGTGAGACACGACCTCTGCTGGAATAATTTTACACAAGACGTGAGTTACATTCAAACTGTTACTACATTATTAGCAATAACTTGTCAGACAAGGAGAACAGTCAAGCAAGAGACTGTCCTCACGAAACAAAGCATGCAATATTTTAATATCCTCTTTGAAAACATAATACCAAGATTAGTCACGTACACTTGTTTACAGGGTTAACTATTCTGATCCAACATTCGTTATCTTTCCACTGAAAAACAGGCATCTTTATCTGTGTGGGATATCTCAGGGAGTAGCCGTGTGGCCTTAAGTTCACAAGCTCTTCATTGTAAGAAGTGAACTTGTTTCCTTGACTCACCTGCACCAGGAATGTTTAGCCATTCACTGGAGTAACGTTCAATTTCCACAGTGAGGTGCTGCCCACGTTGAAATACAAGATGGAAGAACAGCTCAGTTCTTCCCACAATTCCCACAATCTCCCCTCTTGTCCAAACAGGTCAATAATAAAATTGTTAGTCAGTGTTATCATGCAAGTCAAGAGAGTTTATTGTCATGTGTCCCAGATAGCAGAATGAAATTCTTGCTTTGCTTCAGCACAACAGAATATAGTAGGCATGAATACAGAACATATCATATCAGTGTGTCCATATACCATTATATAAATATATACACACATCAATAAAATAAGCAGATAAAGTGCAAATAAGCAGATAATGGTCTATCATGTTATTGATTATTATATATACACACACATAAATAATCAGATAAAGTGCAATGGGCTCTTAATGTTCCGAGATTTGTTTCAGTTGAGTTTAATAGCCTGATGGCTGTGGGGAAGCAGCTATTTCTGAACCTGGACATTGCTTCAGGCTCTTGTACCTTCTACCTGAAGGTAGCGGGGAGATGAGTGTGTGGCCACGATGGTGTGGGTCCTTGATGATGCTGCCAGCCTTTTTGAGGCAGCAACTGCGATAGATCCCCTCGATGGTAGGGAGGTCAGAGCCGATGGTGGGCTGGGCACTGTTTACTAATTTTTGTAGTCTTTTCCGCTCCTGGGCGCTCAAGTTGCCGAACCATGCCACAATGCAACTGGTCAGCATGCTCTCTACTGTGCACCTGTAGAATTTCGAGAGAGTCCTCCTTGACAAACCGATATTCATGAGTTGCATGATGGCGTCATCAGGATCATATTGAAACATGATGTGTTGTGGTTTAGCACTGAGACGGGACAAGCAGGAGAGCTCGAATGAGGCAGAGTGATAGCTGGAACAGTACATATACGGTGACAACAGCTACTAAAATAATAATACCATATTTTAAAATGGTCTTAACGAGCCCTCCAGCACGGTTTCCAAGGTCAGGGAGGCACTCCCACCAGTCAAGGGGTTTAATTTCTGAGATCTGCTGCAAGGTGAGGACATGGTCATGAATAATCCTTACATCACTTTCAATTTGTTTGTCTTGGTTCGGGAAGAAACAGCAGGATGTGTTAAGGGTTGCACACACTCTACCCTGGGCCACTAGGAGATAGTCCAGAGTTATCCAATATTAAATAACCATCTTGGACAGTGTCTGGACTTCAGTGAAGGGCCAAAATCACATCTCCCGTACTGTTCTCTACTTATTCCATGGTGTCTGAAATACTGATGCTTGCTTTCTCCAGCTCATTTACTCCCAGGACAGGTATCAGGGTGCAGAGGAATCTGTATGTGGAAGTATGTGTATGTATGTATGTATGTATGTATGTATGTATGTATGTATGTATGTATGTATGTATGTATGTATGTATGTATGTATGTATGTATGTATAAAATGGTCTTAATGAGGGGGAACTTCTTTACTCAGAGAGTGGTAGTGGTGTGGAATGAGCTTCCAGTGGAAGTGGTGGCGGCAGGTTCGTTGGTATCATTTAAAAATAAATTGGATAGGCATATGGATGAGAAGGGAATGGAGGGTTATGGTATGAGTGCAGGCAGGTGGGACTAAGGGAAAAAAGTTGTTCGGCAAGAACTTGTAGGGCCGAGATGGCCTGTTTCCGTGCTGTAATTGTTATATGGTTATATGGTTGTATGTATGTATGTATGTATGTGTGTATGTGTGTAGGTATGTATTTATGTATGTGTGTTTGCATGTATGTATGCATGTATGTATGTATGTATATGTATGCACGTACGTATGTATGCATGTATGTGTGTATGTGTGTATGTATGTATATACGTATGTATGTGCATGTGTGTACTTATGCACGTATGCATGTATGTGTGTATGTATGTATGTATGCATGTATGCATGTGTGTATGTGTGTATGTGTGTATGTATGTATATATGTATGTATATATATATGTGTATATGTGTGTATGTATGTATGTATGTATATATGTATGGATGTATGTATATATGTATGTATATATGTGTATATTTGTGTATGTATGTATATATGTATGCATGTATGTATGTATAAATGTATGTATATATGTGTATATGTGTGTATGTGTATGTATATATGTATGCATGTTTGTATGTATATATGTATGTATATATGTGTGTATGTGTGTATGTATGCGTGCCATAGAATACTGCATGTCCGCCACAATCTATGTGGACAAAGAGCTGAAGGTTTCCCCATTACATATTTCATTCCATTTTGCTGCTTGATCAAAGTCTCAGCCGTCCACCAATACAAAGTGATGTTATAAGATCTGTGGCAGTGGCAAGTGGAATTAACACCAAGATGTTTAATATCAATATCGATGTCAGTTTAGAGCAGGGGGGGGGGGTCTCCAAACTATGACCCGCGGGCCACATGCGGCCCACCGCGAGATTTCATCCGGCCCGCATCAGCCTCTGAACACGTCCCATGCTGCGGGCTATTAGGCGGGTTCCGTGGTAGCGGAAAAACCAGCTACTTGTCCCTCCCCTCCGTCTTTATATGACTGGCATTAAAATCAACCCCCCCCCCATTGACCCGACAGCTCCATGGGTAAGTTTCCTTTTCTGCCCCAGGGCCAGTCCATCGCCGCCCTGCGTCGGGGGAGGCGCGAACATCCTGGATCCGGGGGAGGGAGCGGCGAGGGTACCCGGCGGGGGGATGGGGGTACCTGTTCCTCCACATGTTTTGTAAGGTGGGGGACAACACCCCCCCCCCCCCCCCCACACACACACACACAGGGCAGGGCATGTTCTGCACATGAATGGGAGGGCCCTGAGCAGTGTTGCAGGGCAGAGGGATTTAGGAGTGCAGTGAGATTGTTCCCTGAAAATGGTCATTGGTCTTCATCTACAGGTTATTGAATACAGAGGTTGGGCTGGTGTGTTGCAGTGGAACAAGACATTGGTGAGACCACACTTAGAGTATTGTGTTCAGTTTAGGTAACCTGTTTAGAGCAGTTTAGACAAATAAAATGGATGATGGGGTGCCAGTGGATGTAGTGTATCTAGACTTACAGAAAACGTTGTGATAAGGTCCCGTACGGGAGACTGGTGACTAAAATTAGAGCACATGGTATTGGGGGTAGGGTGTTGACATTGATAGAAAATTGGTTGGCAGACCGGAAGCAAAGAGTAGGAGTGAACGGGTCCTTTTCAGAATGGCAGGCAGTGGCGAGTGGAGTGCCGCAAGGCTCGGTGTTTCGGCCGTAACTGTTTACCATGTATATTAATGATTTGGAAGAGAGAATTAGCAGCAAAACTAGCAAGTTTGTGGATGACCCAAAGCTGGGTGGCAGTGTGAACTGTCAAGAGGATGTTAATAGGTTGCAGGGTGACCTGGACAGGTTGAGTGAGTGGGCAGATGCCTGGCAGATGCAGTATAATCTTGATAAATGTGAGGTTATCCACTTTGGCGGCAAAAACAAGGGGGCAGATTATTTTCTCAACGGAGTTAGGTTAGGGAGGTGCAGCGAGAACTGGGTGTTCTTGTACACCAGTCACTGAAAGTTGGTGTGCAGGTACAGCAGGCAGTGAAGAAAGCTAATGGATGTTGGCCTTCATAACAAGAGGATTTCAGTATAGGAGTAGAGAGGGTCTTCTGCAGTTGTATAGGGCTCTGGTGAGACCACATCTGGAGTATAGTGTATAGTTTTGGTCTCCTAATTTGAGGAAGTACATCCATGTGATTGAGGCAGTGTAGGTTCACGAGATTGATCCCTGGGATGGCAGGGCTGTCAATATGAGGAAAGATTGAAAAGACTAGGCTTGTATTCAATGGAGTTTAGAAGGATGAGGGGATATCTTATAGAAACATATAAAATTATAAATGGACTGGACAAGCTAGATGCAGCAAAAATGTTCCCAATGTTGGGCGAGTCCAGAACCAGGGGCCACAGTCTTAGAATAAAAGGGAGGTCATTTAAGAATGAGGTGAGAAAAAACTTTTTCTCCCAGAGAGTTGTGAATTTATGGAATTCCCTGCCACAGAGGGCAGTGGAGGCCAAATCACTTAAGAGAGAGTTAGATAGAGATCTAGGGGCTAGTGGAGTCAAGGGATATGGGGAGAAGGCAGGCAGGGGTTATTGATAGGGGACGATCAGCCATAATCACAATGAATGGTGGTGCTGGCTCGAAGGGTCAAATGGCCTCCCCCTGCACTTATTTTCTATGTTTCTATATTTCTATGTAACCCTGTTGTTCAACTGGAAAGAATGCATAGTGGATTTACAAGGATGTTGCCCATACTTGAGAGCCTGAGCTATAGGGAATTTGAGCAGGCTGGGACTTTATTCCTAATTTGGGAACATAAAAACGTAGAAAATAGGTGCAGGAGTAGGCCATTCGGCCCTTCGAGCCTGCACTGCCATTCAATATGATCATGGCTGATCATCCAACTCAGTATCCTGTACCTGCCTTCTCTCCATACCCCCTGACCCCTTTAGCCACAAGGGCCACATCTAACTCCCTCTTAAATATAGCTTAACGATTAGTTAAGGAGTCTGGTAGATGTGAGAGGAAGCTGTTTTTAAGTCCGAATAGCCAGCTTTCAAGCTCCTGTATTTTCAGGTAGAAGAGAGAAAAGTGAATGGTCAAGGTGTTGGGTTCCTTAACTATATTTCCAGTCTTACTAATGCAACGTATTGTGGAGAGGATGAGAGGTGATTTTATAGAGATGTATCATGAGGGGAATAGATTGGGTAGTTCCACGGAGTCTTATACCCAGAGAATGGGAATCAGAAAACCAGAGGAGTTAGGTTTAATGTGTGAGATCAAAAATGTAATAGAAATCTGAGGGGCAACTTTTTCCACACAGAGGATGGTGGGTATATGGAATGAGCTGCTAGAGGAGGAAGTTGAGGCAGGTACTAAAGCAACATTTAAAAGGTAATTTGGCATTTAAAAAATAGCAGACGATTATAATACTAGCTTTAGCTAAATGGCTCCTACAGGTACATGGATAGGAAAGTGTTAGAGGGATTTGAGCCAAATACGGGCAGGTTGGACTAGCATTGTTGGAGCATCTTGGTCAGCATCAAAGGGCCAGTTTCCATGCTGTATGTGGAGCCACTGTTAAATGAATATTTGTCGTGGAATGACGTGTTACTTGCTGCTTTCACATTACATGGAGTTGTTATTAATTTCTGCACATTGTATTTACAAAGGTTGATTTCAGTTTCCTGTTTCAGGGTTGGTGCTAGGCAAGGCAAGGCAACTTTATTTATATAGCACATTTCATACACGAGGCAGACTCAAAGTGTTTCACATTAAAACATGTCATACAATAAAATGAAATAATAAAATGAAATAAAATAGAAGAATTCAAAGAAAAGAAATGCAAAATTAAAAATGCATTATAAAAAGTGCAAAAGTTAAAAGTGCAATGTAGTTAAGATTTAGCTGAAAGCTAAAGTAAACATAAAAGTTTTCAGTCTTTTTTAAAAGTGGTCAAAGTTGAGGCAAGTCTTAAATCTTCAGGAAGTTTATTCCAGCTATTTGTTGCATAGTAACTAAATCCTGCTTTCCCATGTTTTGTATTTACTCTGGGAATCACTAACAGATTGGTTTCACAAGATTTATATAGTGGAAGCATTATATAGTGGAAGCATCAGAAGGCTTATATAGTGGAAGCATGTCAGTGATATACTTTGGTCCTAAACCATGTAGTGATTTATAGGTGAGCAGCAGGATTTTGAAATCAAATCTCTGACATACAGGGAGCCAATGTAAGGATTTAAGAATTGGTGTAATGTGTTCAAATTTTTTGGTCTTTGTTAGAACTTTAGCAACAGCGTTCTGAACAAGCTGTAGCTGCCTGACAGTTTTTTTCGGAAGACCTGTAAGGAGACCATTACAATAATCTAGCCTACTAGTAATAAAGGCATGTACAAGTTTTTCTAAGTCTTGAGCTGACATGAGTCCTCTTAATCTTGCTACGTTTTTGAGGTGATAGTAGGCCGATTTTGTTACTGATTTGATGTGACTGTCGAAATGTAAATCTGAATCCATAATAACCCCAAGATTTCTGGCTTTGTTTGAAGTTTTCAGGGACAGAGAGTGAAGGTGTTGGGTTACTTTAAGCCTTTCTTTTTTTAGCACCAAAAACAATTATCTCCGTTTTGTCCTTATTTAGTTGGAGGAAATTTTGGCACATCCAGTCTTTGACTTGCTCAATGCACTGGCACAGCAGATCTATGGGGCGATAGTCATTTGGTGCTAGCACTACATAAATTGAGTGTCATCGGCATAGTGGTCAATATTATTATTTCGCATGATTTGCCCTAGTGGGAGCATGTAGGTGTTGAATAAAGAGGGCCCTAAGATCGAACCTTGCGGGACTCCACACGTTGGTTGGTTCTGATACAAAGTCGCCAATGGAAACAAAATAGTTCCTATCTTGTAGATATGACCTGAACCAACTTAAGACTGTGCCTGAAAGCCCCACCCATTTTTCCCAACCTGTCCAAAAGTATTGAGTGATCAACAGTGTCGAATGCAGCACTGAGGTCTAATAGCATTAATATTGAAACTTTGCCAGAGTCTGTGTTAAGACAAATGTCGTTTACAACTTTAATAAGGGCGGTCTCGGTGCTATGAAGAGGTCGAAATCCTGACTGGAAGTTGTCGTAGCAGCCAGTTGAGGCCAGGAAGTGATTAAGTTGCTGGAGGACAACTTTCTCAATGATTTTACTTATGAAAGATAGGTTTGATATTGGTCTATAGTTGTTAATAATAGAGGCATCTAGGCTCCGCTTTTTTAAAAGAGGTTTAATAACTGCATTTTTCAAGGCTTTTGGGAAATTGCCTGATTGAAGAGAGCTGTTAACTATTTGCAGTATGTCTATTGCTAGGCAGTCAAAAACATTCTTAAAGAAGTTGGTAGGTAAAGCATCAAGGCAGCAGGTGGATGGCCTTAGTTGTGTCACCGTTTCCACAAGAGTGTTAGAGTCTATGACATTAAAGCATGTCATCATTGCCACGTTACTTTTGCCTAAGCAGGGTGGTGATCCAACATTTTTGTTTGAAGCGGAGATATTGATGGCACGTCTGATGCCTTCAATTTTATCAGTATAAAAGAATGCAAACTCATTGCATTTCTGCGTGGAATGGAGTTCAGGTGGTATTTGTGTTGGGGGGTTGGTCAGTCTGTCAACAGTTGCAAATAGGGTTTTTGCCTTATTAGTGTTGTTGTTAATGATATTGGAGAAAAATGTTTCTCTAGCACTTTTTAAGTCTAAATTGTAGGCACGGAGGCTCTCTTTATAGATGTCATGGTGAATATGAAGTTTTGTTTTCCGCCAGATGCGCTCAGCTTTCCGGCATTCTCTTTTCTGGGCTGTTACAAAAGCAGCTTTTCTCCAGGGTGCCTTTTGCTTACCAGAAATCGTTTTAACCGTAACAGGTGCAATGTCATCTATAACTTTCACAATTTTGGAATTAAAGTTATCTACAAGATCATCAGCAGAACATGGGTTTAGAGGTGGTAACAAGGGGCTCAAATGACAAATAAATAAATTTGTATTGAGATGGCATTTTTAAAGAGTACATTAGAATGTTCATTTATATACCGTTTTTTGACAGTATTTGATTTTGTCTGTATGTCGGGAATAAAAGATATATTAAAGAAAACACAGAAGTGGTCAGACAATGAAGGATCAGTCACGAAAATATCAGAAACATTGAGACCCTTTGTGATAATCAAGTCCAGGGTGTGCCCCTTACAATGAGTAGCCTCTTTCACATGTTGAGACAGTTCAAATGTGTCTAGAATAGTAAAACATTATTTTGCACCCTTGTCATTCAAATCATCAGTATGAAAATTAAAATCACCAGTTATAACTAGACAGTCAAAGTCAGTGGAGATGCTAGACAATAATTTTGTAAAGTCATCGAAAAAATTTGCATAATATTTAGGTGGCCTGTAAATAATTAATAGGAGAACTCTGGGGGAACATTTCAATACAACACAAAGGTATTCGAATGATGGTTCTACTCAATCAGACTCTTTTATCTCATCCATAATTGCTCTGGTGATCACAACAACATCTTTTGCTGCATCCGTCTTCATTATCTTTTTTGCTCTGGGGACGTACAGAGGTACTGTGTAACCCATTATATCATGAGTTTGTGTATTATGCATCTGTACCCGACGGTGAAAGAGTGTCCGTCTGTCTTTCCTGTGCACAAGCGGCATGTACAGCTGATGGCTTTCTTTGTATTCTTCCACTACTCAGCTTCATCACTTTGTTGTTTGCATCACTCTTCTGTATTTTTGATCCAGGTCAGTATCCCAATTCACATTTGGATCTGTTTATTGTCAAATACACCAGGGGGCAATGTCCATACAGTCATGAAGATATTGCAACAATAAATACAAGCTCAATAGAGCAGAATGGTGCATGATTGTAATGTAAAATGAAATAGTGCACAAAAAAAGAATGACAATAACAGAATGAGGTAAAGTTATGAGTAAGAGTGCGCGGCAGCCCTGTAGGAACAATACGTTCAGGAGTCTGATAGACGTGAGAAGAAGCTGTATTTAAGTCTGGATATCTGGCTTTCAAGCTTCTGTATCTTCAGAAGGTAGAAAAGAGAAAAGGGAATAGTCAAGGTGACAGGATCCTTGATAATATTTCCTGTCTTACTAAAGCAACGTACCATGAAGATGAAGTGCCAAGCCTGTGTTAGACTGGGCTGTGAACACTGCCTTCTGCCGGTTCAAGTGGTGAATAGCAGAGCAGTTTTTTTTTTAGATGTTTTTATTAAGGACAGTGCATATTTATAAACATTTGCATGCAATACGCAAGATTATAGCTATAGGCTAATTTCCATCTGTAGTCCCTCTGGTAAACCAGGTTAACACATCACAACACATTCAATCCATAAGAAAAGAATCAAAACAAAACAAAAGACAAACAAAAAACATAACATAACAAAACAGACAATAAAGTTGATATGCCAGGCTGCGATGCATCCCATTAAAATACTTTCTGTCATGCATCTGTACTAGTTCGTGGGAACTAAATCCCCATAGACTTATTTTACCTGCAGCCAAATTACAAGAGTGTCTATATTAAAATTCTCATATCCATCCCATTTCATTCTCAATACCAGGGAAGAGCTGAAACAACTGTGATGCGTTGATCTTGAAAAGCAAACTCTGTTCTGGCATGTAGTACATATTTTCTCGCACACGTTTTGATTTCCTTTTCTAGAGTTTCCCATCGCGTACAGGATTATCGAAGGCTTTGGATTTTTATTGGTGGTGGCAATGATCGTTTATATTCTCGTGGCTTACTTACATCCTGAAACAAACCTCCAAAGATCTTTTTTGATTAAGAGGAGTAAGTTTAAACAATTATGTTTGAATATTTTTGTAGATACTCTTCTCCAACTTGTATCATGTTGGAATATTTTGCTTCTTAAATTGTAGGCAGGAGCCCAACATTTTGGACGATCTCATTGTTCTTGGATGAAATATTTAATTACCTATACGAGTTTGAAAAAAAACTTGGATTTTATTATTTTGATCACTCTTATCTGGGTATTGTGGATCACCAATGTCACACATTGAGCAATAGGTCTCCAAGACAGGATGATGTGTGGCCAGTAGGATGTTGAGGACAGTTTCCAATGAAGCTGTTCATGAGGTCATAAATCATAGGAGCAGAATTAGGCCATTCGGCCCATCAAGTCTACTCTGCCATTCAATCATGGCTAATCTATCTCGCACTCCTAACCCCATTCTCCTGCCTACTCCCCATAACCTGTGATATCATACTAATCAAGCATCTATCTATCTCTGCCTTAAAAATATCAATTGACTTGGTTTCCATGGCCTTCTGTGGCAAAGAATTCCAGATTCACCACCCTCTGACAAAATAAATTCCTCCTCACCTCCTTCTTAAATGAACAACCTTTAATTCTGAGGCTATGACCACTAATCCTAGACCCACTCTCTAGTGAATAATTCCTCTCCACATCCAAGCCTTTCACTATTCGATACGTTTCAATGAGGCCCCCTCATCCTTCTAAACTCCAGCGAGTGCAGGCCCAGTGCTGTCAAACGCTCATCATAGGTTAACCCACTCATTTCTGGGATCATGCTTGCTCCTCTGGCCCCTCTCCAGAGCCAGTACACCCTTCCTCCAATATAGTGCCCAAAATTGTTCTCAATATCCAAATGCGGCCTGACCAGCGCCTGAAAGTGCCTCAGCATTACATCCCTGTATTTGTCTTTCTCCATAGTAGAGCTGATGATTATTGTAATATTTCATAGTCGGCTGAATATTGCAGTAGGGTGATCTGGGAGGGATGGACATCTGTTCCAACGCTGAAAGTCCAAGCCAGATGACTTCCAAGCATTTACAATTGTCCTCTGGGCTGGCCTCCTGCAGAGGGCGTGGACAATATTGTGGAAATCTGAATTTACATGAATTACATTTACAGTTTTGTCCAGAGCAAGGCCAACTTGTAATCCAGTTGACCCTCACCCCAAAACATCAACTGTCGATTGATTCTGAGCTCATCCAGCAATTTTGTTTTGTTGCTCCTGATTCCAGCATCTACATTCTCTTGTGCATCCGACGTACTATCCCACTATGGCAACACTAATGCTTTATCCGTTTTCATTCACTTTCTCCCACACGATGCACTTAAATAGGTGAGGCATAGAAGCATTCAAAATTAATAGACATCAAATGGGATTAGAGTATTTGGGCCAAAAGACAGGCATGGCTGTGGTGTGCTGATGGGGTTGTTTCACTGATTCTATGACTATATGTCAGTGGAATGACAACAATAAACAAACAAATGCACAGAAATTCATAAAGATCCATTACTGAAGTAACAGTGAAATATGTTTTGGGTTGTGGGGTATATGTGTTAGCGCGTGCATCTACCTGCGTCACGGCCTCTAATGGAATCTCTTTGACAGAACATCGCTATGTTTTCCTGGTAAATGGAGTCCTGTCAATGTTCATTGCAGCTGCACCAAGAGCACATTACAACAGTGAATATTGATGCTGATGTGAGCAGCACAAACCCTGGTGATTACTCTGTATTGTGTAAGTCAGGCTCAGCATGTTGTGTCCAGCAGCCCAAATCTATTTAGCATTTCCTTTGTCAGTGCACAATCATCCTCCACCAGACTCCTGTCCAATTCACAGAGATCTACACTCTCCCACCTGGTCCACAGATTCATCCACAGGTCTACACTCGCCCACCTGGGAGGAAGCGACGGAGAGGGGGTGGTGGAGGGGGGGAGGGAGTGGGGGGGGAGGGGGGAGGGGTGGGGAGGAAGGAACGGGGAACGGGTGGTGGAGGGGGTAGTCCAGTCCTCGGGGTCGCCGCCTGTGACTGGAGAAGATGCGATTATCTCAGTCAAGACATTTGCCCGGTCTATTCCCCTCATGATTGTGTTCACCACTATAAGGTCACCCCTCATCCTCCTGCGCTCCGGGGAATAAAGTCCGAACCTGCCCCAACCTCTCCCTGTACCTCAGACCCTCAAGTCGTGGCACATCCTCGTCAATCTTGTCAGCGACTTTTCCAGCTTCACACCATCTTTCCTATAACACGGTGACCGAAACTGAACACAATCCTCTAAATATGTGTAACTCAGAGTCTAAGAGTAACTATGGATCTGTAAGGCCTGGATCGGCCTGTGAGTGTGTGGGGAGGGGGTGAGTGTGTGGGGGTGAGTGTGTGTTTGAGTGTGTATGTGCGGGTGAGTGTGTGTGAGGGGTGAGTGTGTGTGAGGGGTGAGTGTGTGTGCGGGTGAGTGTGTGTGGGGGTGAGTGATTGTGTGTGCGGGTGAGTGTGTGTGAGGGTGTGTGTGTGTGTGCGGGTGAGTGTGTGTGGTGGGTGAGTGTGTATGTATGTGCGGGTGAGTGTGTGTGTTTTGGGGGGGGTGAGTGTGTGGGGGTGTGTGTGCGGGTAAGTGTGTGTGTGTGTGGGGGGGGGGTGAGTGTGTATGTGCGGGTGAGTGTGTGTGTGTGAGGGAGCGTGTGTGGTGGGGGTGATTGTGTGTGTGTGTGGGGGGGAGGTGAGTGTGAGTGTGTGTGCTGGTGAGAGTGTGTGGGGGTGAGTGTGTGTGCGGGTGAGTGTGTGTGGGGGTGAGTGAATGTGTGTGTGTGCGGGTGAGTGTGTGTGTGTGAGGGGGTGAGTGTGAGTGTGTGGGGGGGGGTGAGTGTGTGTGTGTGTATGTGAGTGTGTGTGTGGGGGGGTGAGTGTGTGCGGGTGAGTGTGTGTGAGGGGTGAGCGACGTTTCCCCAGCCTGTCCCCGACTCGGGAACTCCGTAGCGCTGCCGTGAAGAATTAGACCCGTCTATCCGTCCCACTCCCCGCCAACCGCGTCCCCATTTACTCCACAAACAACTGGAGGCATTTTGCATTGAGATCAGAATTTTATTTCGTTCTTTAAATGAGCTGTAAAGCGACGGGATACTGGCCCGAGCGGAGGAAGGAGGAGAGGAAGAGCCGGGAAGGGGGGAGAGGTTGCAGCTGAGGCGGCTTGACGAGGCTCACATCCCACATGAGGTATGTTCGAGCCTCACGCTGGGCGAGGCTCCGACCTCAGTGTAGCTGTTTTCCAGAGGGCGGAGCGAGGAGAGTTTGTCGTTCCATCCGTAGTCGAAGTAGCTGCGCCACTTGTCGCCCTTGAAGGTGATGAGGCGCGCCCGGGTCTGGTTGTACCCTTGATGGAGGATCCACACGCCCTGCTTCACCTGGTGAGACGAGACCAGGTTATTAAAGTCGGCTCTCTGCAGGTTATCAGCCTCCTTCTTGACTCCGCGGTGCTCGCCCTTGTAGTCCACATCCTCGTACAGAACGATCTCCGGGTTCAACAGCTCCTCTTCAACCAGCCGCAGCGAGCTAAGTTTATACCTGAAATTAGGGCCCAGGGTGGTATAGTCGCCGGGCGCGAAGATAATGAACTCGCCCTTGTAGTCGGCATCCTTGTAGGCGACCCAGTGCAGGCCCTCCACCCGCGCCGACTTGGCAGTGTCGTTGAACATCTTCAAGGCCAGGTCCGGCACATTCCTCACAAACTGCTTGGACTCCCCGAGGAAGTCCTCTTGGTCGTACAGGACGATTTTATTCATGGTACCCGAGGTGACAGCGCTCCACAAGACTCCGGTCAGACGCTGGGGAAACGATGTGCTTTCTCCGGACTCGGCCACACTTTTATATTCATCTCTCACCCACGCACCAGCCGACCCATCCAATCGCTGGTCACCGCCTCAGCCACGCCGACAACCCGTGCATACAAGGAACTGCAGATGCTGGTAATCAAGGAAAGGCACAACGTGCTGGAGTGACTCAGCGGGTTTACTCTCTCCCTTACCTCTCTATCTCTCCAAAAGCACGGCACATGTCGCTACCCCTCTCCCCCGCTCTTGCACTCCCTTCAACCCCCCCGCCCCCCGCCCCACTCCCCTCCCTCTCAAAGCAGTTGCTTTACAGTCACTGCCGGCTGTTTGATCCAAATAACAAGGATAGCAAAACATGGTAGAATTATTCCAGCAGCGTTGGAGGTTCCACCGAGATCGATGATCTCCTCAACTAACTTGGATTCTTGAGAATAAAACTCTAGTGGTAGTCGACTCAGCCGACATATCAAAAAGGTGAGGGTTTTCCTTACATTGAGTCTTCTCTGCCACTAGCACCTGTTTGAATCCAGGTGAGGGAAGAACGCTGCCGAAGCTGGGATAAACGTGAGTAACATTGTGTATGTTACGTACCTGCCTGTGGGGATTTGTATCTCACCAGGATTTCTTATTTTGCATTGTGTATGTTACGTGCCTACCGGCGTGGATTTGATCACCACTAGGATTTGTTGTTCTGCATTGTGTATTCCCGTGAGTAAGAATTTTATTTTAATTTAATTTTTATTTTATTTATTAGAAGTAGACATATTATAAAATGTAGTTACATATTATAGTAAAAAAAACTTTTCATATACATCAGTCATAAATTATTAAAATTTTCCATTATCAATTGCTTCTGCTTCTAGTGTTTTTATTTTTTATAGAAAGAGGGAAAAAGAGAGGGTAGAAAGTTACAAATAAAAAAGAAAGAAAAAAAAACACAACAGAAAAACAAGGGAGGTGGAATGGGTTACCTGTAATACGTCAATGGAGATAGGTTCGTAGGTTATAAAGTATAGCTTTTCATCTGTTCCTGAGTTCAAGTTTCAGTTGGGTCCTCGTGCTGTGCCAATCTATCCCTTCAGATAGTTAATGAATGGAGCCCAAATTTTATGGAAAAGATCTTGTTTGTCCATTAAGACAAGTCTAATTCTTTCTAAGTATAGGGTCTCCGACATTTCCGTAATCCACATTTTAATTGTGGGGGTTGTAGGGCCTTTCCAAAATTTTAATATTAATTTTTTCCCGGTTATTATACTGTAGTTGAGGAAATTTCTTTGGTTTGTTGTGAGTGTTAAGCTTTGTTCTGATATTCCAAGTATTATTAATTTTGTGTCTGGGTCCAGTTTTGTATTAATAACTTCTGAAGTTATTTCAAAAATATCAGTCCAGAAATGTTTAAGTTTTATACAGTTTGCAAACGTATGTGTTAAATTAGCCTCTAAATGTAGACATTTATCACAAATAGGAGAGATTTGTGGGAAGATTCTATTTAGTTTTATTTTAGAGAAGTGTAGTCTATGTAAGACCTTGAATTGTATTAAAGTATGTCTGGCATTTAATGAACATTGATGTATTTGTTGTAAACTTTCGTCCCACATATCTTTCGTGATAGGATGACCTATTTCATTTTCCCATTTGTATCTATATGGTTCGGTCGGTGGTACCTCGTTGTTTAGTAGGGTGTTATAAATATAAGCTATTAGTTTTTCAGTATTAGGATGCTTGTTCAGACATTCATCAAGAATTTCTGATTCCCTATTCCTGTAGACTTGTGTATTAGATTTAGCATAATCTCTAATTTGTAGATATCTGAAGATATTATTTGAGTGCAGTCCATAATTCTGTTGTAACTCTTGAAATGAAAGAAAAGTACCTTTCCCATAAAGATGTCCTATATTTTTGATTCCATAATTTTTCCATTGTGTGAAACCTTTGTCCATAAAGGATGATTTGAATAAAGGATTATTTACAATGGGAAGGCAGAGTGGTATATTATTCAATTTTAAATCTTTTTTTATTTGTTTCCAAATTCGTATTCCACTATGTATTATGGGGTTTTCTTTATAGGTTTTTTTGTGCAGTTTTGTGGGGGCAAATATGATCGGTCCAATTTCAAAAGGTAGACAGTCTTCCTTTTCCATCATTAGCCAATCTGGTTGTTGATCCATTTCTTCCAGCCAGAAATTCATGTTTTTAATATGGACTGCCCAAAAATAAAATAAGAAATTTGGCAAAGCCAAACCTCCATTTATCTTTGATTTACATAAATGTTTTTTACTTATTCTATGATTCTTATAATCCCAGACAAAACTTGTAACAATGGAATCGACTTTTTTGAAAAAAGTTTTTGGGATATATATCGGAATTAATTGAAGTAGGTACAGCAGTTGCGGTAAAAAAATCATTTTTATAGCATTAATTCTCCCAAGCATAGAAATGGGGAGTGTTTTCCAGTATTGAATATTCTTATGTAGTTTATTCAGTAAGGGTGGGAAATTTAGTTTAAATAAAGAGGTATATGTCTTAGTTACATAGATTCCTAAGTATTTAAATTTATCTTTAACTATTTTAAAAGGGGATTGTTGTATTGTATGTAAATTGAATTTTGTTATTGGCATGATTTCGCTTTTATTCCAATTAATTCTATATCCCGAAAACTGACCAAATTGAGTTATTAGATTTAATAGGTTTGGAATACTAGTTTCTAATTTTGTAATATATATTAGTATATCATCTGCATATAAGGAGATTTTATTCCTTGTGTCTCTAGTATTGTATCCAAATATTCCTGGATGGTTTCTAACGCTTTCTGCTAGGCGTTCGATTGCAAGAGCAAATAATAGTGGGGATAGTGAGCATCCTTGTCTACAGCCTCTAGAGAGATTAAATTTAGTTGATAACATTTTGTTTGTTAATATATAGCTGTTGGATTAGAATATAGCAATTTAACCCATGTACAGTACTTCTCTCCTAGTTTAAATGTTTCCATCATCGAAAATAAATATGGCCATTCTACCTGGTCAAATGCTTTTTCAGCATCTAACGAGATAATTGCTAGCTCTGCGTTAGGGATTCTATTGGAGTATATAATATTAAATAATCTTCTCAGATTATAAAATGAATACCGTTTGGGGATAAACCCTGTATGGTCGGGATGTATTAATTTGCTGATCACTAAGCTCAATCTATTAGATAGAATTTTAGTTAATATTTTCTGATCAGTATTTAAGAGGGCTATAGCTCTGTATGGACCTGGGTCTTCAAGATCCTTGTCCGTTTTTGGTATAAGTATGATTGTAGATTCATTTAGAGTTTCTGGGAGTTTCTGTTGAGTATATGCGTATTTGTACATTGTCTGTAGGCGTGGGGAAAGCAAATCATAATTTTTTTTATAAAATTCAGAATTTAGACCATCGGGTCCTGCAGACTTTCCGTTTTTTAAGGATTTTATTGATTCTTCAATGTCTTTTATCGTAATTTCAGCCCCTAGCAATTCTCTCTCTTTCTGATCTAGACCCGCAAACTTACAATTCTGTAAAAATGTTTCCATTCCCGTTGATTGTTCTGTTATTTGAGATGAATACAATTTTTGGTAGTATTGTAGAAATCTATCATTAATATCTTTAGGCAGTGTTAATGTTTCTCCCTTGTCTGTTCTAATTTTGTATATTGTTTTTTCCCCATCCAATTTGCGAAGTAGACGCGCTAATAGTTTTTGTGGTTTGTCACCAAATTCAAAATTTAATTGTTTTGTATGTTGATAAAGTTTTATAACTTGGTCTGAATAAATCTTGTTTAATTTATATTTCAATACTGCAATTTTATCGTGGATGGTGCAGCTGCATTTTCTGTGTCTAATTGCTTTATTTCCATTTCCAGTTTCTGTTGTTTGGCCCTATTCTCTTTATTAAAAAATGATTGGGAAGAAATTAATGCTCATCGTACAAATGCTTTAAATGTTTCCCAAAGAAGGGAAGCAGAGATTTCAGGGCTATCGTTAGCCTCAAAAAACATTTTAATCTGTTTTACTAGGTATTCATGTGACTTATCTTTTAAGATTTGGGGATTAAATCTCCATTGTGACTGTGTCTCTGCCATTCCGTTTACTTTGATCATAAATGTTAATGGAGCGTGGTCTGAGATTATGATGTTATGATATTGTGAGTTATAGGTAAATGGGATAAGTTTTGAATCTACTAAAAAATAGTCTATCCTTGAGTAAATTTTATGTACTGGTGAGTAAAATGAATATTCTCGGCCCGATGGATTTTCAATTCTCCAAACGTCCTTAATATTAGTAGTATTAATGTATGAATTTAAAAATTCACTTGATCGAGATTTTAGTTTTCTTTGAGTTGATGATCTATCCAAACAAGCATCCAGAGTGCAATTTAAATCTCCACCGATTATTAAGTTTTGTTGTGTACCTTCCGGGATATTGTTAAGAATTCTCTTATAAAACAGAGGGCTATCAAAATTTGGTCCATACACATTGAGGAGAGTCACCTTTTTTAAGTATAACTCCCCTATTATTACAATATATCTGCCTTCAATGTCTTCTATCGTTGATATATGTTTAAAGGGTATACCTTTACGAATTAATATTGCAACACCTCTAGATTTATGTGAGAATGAAGAGTGGTACGCTTTAGCAATCCATTTTGCTTTCAATCTGTGTTGTGCTTCCTTTTTAAGATGTGTCTCCTGGAGAAATATTATATCTGTTTTCAATGATTTTAAATGAGCTAACACTTTGCCTCTCTTGATAGGTTCATTAATTCCCTTAACATTCCAACTACAGAATTTAATTCCCTCACCCCCAATTTTTATATTCATGTCTTGCATCTTGTGATTAAGTGGTAGAGCAGATGATTCAGCACACTCAACCCTACCTTATACTTGAACATCAGGTAGATGAATTTTAGGTCACGTCTGTTTTCCATCCGAACATATCTCCTTAAATAAAATATGCAATTCCATTCCAAATACAAAATATAATATGATATAAGATTAAAAAGGTGATAGCAAATAGGGTTAGTAAAGTGTGGAAAGTAAAAAAGAAAAGCAACTACAACTACAATTAGTGCAGTTAGTGATAGCCACCCTAATGTGGCTAAGCATCTATGGACTTCCCTAGCTTTTGGTTTATAAAAATACTAGCTCCGTACTTTCCTTGAAAGGAAAGTTTCCAATTCGATGCATACAATTTGTGGGGGGGAAAGAAATATTGATTATATTCCATTAATGGTATAATTAGTAGTCTCAAATTGAAATGTTAGTTTTGTATAATATAAACATTTATCAAAGAATAATCAAAAACGAAAACATCAGAGAGAGAGCCACCAAACATTTCTCATTATAAAATACCTGAATCACACTTTACTTATATTTCATACTTTTAGTTAATTCTTAAATAATCTAAATAATCTTATTATCTTATTATCATTAGTTAGTGTTAGTTAATATTCTTGATTATTAATAGTTGTTAGAGGTTAGTACTAGAATGTTAGTATTATATATCCGTTGCAGGAAATATACCCAATTCTTATTGCGAATTTTAGGCAACCCTTAAATATAATAGTTTAAAGTTTAGAGTTCCATATCTTCTCTGCGAGATAGCAGTATCCAGGTAGGTGTTAAGAGTTGAATATTTTTCAATCTTCGATCTTGTCCTCGATGTTCTTGGCAAATTCAAATGCTTCCGTGTGCTTGATGAAGAAGTATTCCTTCTTCTCGTAACTGACTCTTAGTGTTGCGGGGTATAACAGTCCATATCTCAGGTTCTTTATGTTCTTCAGTATTCTTCTTGTTTCTGTGAACAACGCTCTTTTCTTAGCAACTTCCACAGGGTAATCTCTGAATACGCTAATCGTGTCTCCTTCATATACAAGATTTTGCTTTTGCCAATTTTCCTCATCATGTCATCCAATACATGGTCATATTGGACCTTTACTATCATTATTCTTGGTCGGTCGCCCACCTTTGGGGGGCGTCTCGGCACTCTGTGCGCTCGGGCAAGTAATGGCGCCTGGTCCAGGTTCAAAATTGTTTTCAATACTTCTGCAGCAAATTCACGGGGGTCACGAGTCCCCTCTCTGCCTTCCTGGATGCCCACGATTCTTAAGTTCTGACGCCTCTGTCGTCCCTCCAAGTCTGTACATTTTTCAGTTATTTGATACAATAACTTTGATAGGCGTTGGTTCTCAGTGATGAGTTGTTTTGTAGTTGCGGTGCTTGTCTCAGCAAGTTCCTCAAGTTCTTTTACAATCTTGTGGTGTTGGTTTAATGTCAGGAGAGTAGGTTCAAGTTTAGAATCAAATCTGGATTCCATCTTATTCAGTTTTTCATTTACTTCTTCAACATTTTGAGTCATATTTCTTTCCATATCTAATTTCCAGTCTTCAAGGACTTCGTGTACAATCTCTGTAACATCTTCTTTAATTTGTTCTTTAATTTCTTTTTTAAAAGATGTCAGCTCCTCTTTAAACTCTTTAAAGTTCTGTCTAAGATCTTTAAGTTCCTCCTTAAGAAATGTTTTTAATTCTTCCATCTCAGTCTTTTTCTTCTTCTTTGAGATGTCTTCTCGGGATGCTGTTAAACCTGAGGCCGAGGCTTCAGTTGGGCCTACCTCTTTAGTCTTGCCGTTTTTTGCCTTGTGGGGGGGAGTATGTTGAGTCGACATACTGCCGGTGTCGCGCACCTGATGATGTCACGGGCTTACTGCAAAACAATCGGTGCCGTTTTCTGCAGGTAGGATCTGTCTTTTCCCCCCGTTTTTTCGTTTTTTTCACGGAGCTAGTTGGCGCGAGTCTCTCCTACTCCATAGCGCCACCGGAAGTCCGTGAGTAAGAATTTAAGAATAAAATATGTGTAACTCAGAGTCTAAGAGTAACTATGGAATAGAGAGCGTAAGGCTTGGATCGGCCAGTTGGCAGGACATGAACACAATCCTCTAAATGGGTCCTAGCTGACGGTACATGAGCTCCCAGCGTCTGTGTTAATGCGCAGAAACGCCCCTTATTCGGGTCGCTCGGATACCAACAGTGAACGAGTGAAATGACCAGCGGGTGATCGGCGGACGGAGGTTCTGTCAGCTGGACGGAGGTGTCAGAGACACGTCGTCGACCATCGCCCACCCCCGTGTCCCCCGTGCCCCCGTCCCCCCGCCCCCGTGTCCCCCCGCCCCCGTGTCCCCGTCCCCGTGCCCCCATGCCCCCGTGCCCCCGTCCCCCCGCCCCCGTGTCCCGTGTCCCCCTGCCCCCGTGTCCCCGTGCCCCCGTGCCATAATCATTCAGATTATTGAGTGTAGCTGAGGGTACCGATGACCAAGGAAAGATGGAACCCACAATGATCCATTGTTGGATGTTGAAGGGGTGTTAAAAAGGATTTAGGGATGTGAACATGGGACAATTAGGGTGGGGGAGAGGTGGAGGGAGAGGGAATACAAGGGTTAATTAAAGTTAGAGAAGTCAATGTTCATAACACTCCAAAGACGTCCATTTTTGTAGGTTAACCTGCAAAAATTGTCTCTAGTGTGCAGGATAGTGTTCGTGTATGGGGTGATTGTTGGTCAACGCTGACTTGGTGGGCAAAATGGCCTGTTTATGTGTTGTATCTCTAAACTAAACTAAATAAATCTACGTTTTCTTCACCTGGGTGCTGGGAAGACCAAAGTTATGACTTTAGTTCGCCGCCACAGTTTGTTTTAAATTGTCACCAATTCCATCCTTGTCTCTGGTAACCATGTGACTGTTAACCTGACTGTTGGCGATGTTGTTACCCTGGTTAAACTGAATTTGTAGGCAGGAACTGAAGGTGCTGGTTAAACTGAACTTGGACTTTGAACCGTATATCCCTGTCATCATTGCCGACATTTTTCCCTAATATTGCCTCATTCCATCTTAACTCATCTCATCTGCTATCTCTTTGTAACACTTAGACCTGGTATTCCAAATTGTTTCTGGATAAATGGAAACACAAGGAACTGCAGATGCTGGTTTACAAAAATAGACACAAGGTGTTGGAGTAAATCAGCGGGTCAGGCAGCTTCACTGGATAACAGGGGGAAGTGACATTTCGGGTCTGAACAACGGTCCCATCCTGAAATGTCACCTATTCATCTTCACCAGAGATGCTGCCTGTCCCACTGAGTTACTCCAGCAATGTTTTGGAATTAACTCTATCTTCTACCCTCTAAGTTAATCTATTATCAGCATCCTAACTTGTACATGATCCTGATAACTCATCAGCTCACTGTTAACCACTTTGATTTGAGATTTGAAAAATAAGGGGTAACCTCATTGAAACATATAGAGTAGTGAAAGGCTTGGATCGAGTGGATGTGGAGAGGATGTTTCCATGAGTGGGAGAGTCTAGGACTAGAGGCCATAGCCTCAGAATTAAAGGATGTTATTTTAGTGTGGAAATTTCTTTAGTCAGAGGGTGGTGAATCTGTGGAATTCTTTGCCAAATCAGTGGATATTTTTAAGGCAGAAATAGATAGATTATTGATTAGTACAGGTGTCAGAGGTTATGGGAAGAAGGCAGGAGAATGGGGTTTGGAGGGTGAGGTAGATTAGCCATGATGGGCCTAACGGCCTAATTCTACTCCTATCACTTATGTTCATATGATTTTAAAGATGCTACCCTTGTTCTAATCTCCCTTTTCCAATAATTCGAATGAGCCTTCAGTTACAGCTTATAGTCGCACAGTCACGGAGTGGTACAGTGTGAAAACAAGCCGAACTTGCCCACACCGGCCAACATGTCCCATCTACACTAGTCCCACGGTCCATATCACTCCAAACCTGTCCTATCCATGTACCTGTCTAACTGCTTCTTAAACCTCAAATACCTCCTCCGGCAGCTTGTTCCATAAACCCACAACCCTTTGTTTGAAAAAGTTACCCCTCAGATTTATATTAAATCTTTTCCCCTTCACCGTAAACCTATGTCCTCTGGTCCTTGATTCCCCTACTCTGGGCAAGAGACTCTATGCATCTACCCGATCTATTCCTCTCATGATTTTATACACCTCTATAAGATCATCCCTCATCCTCCTGCGCTTCAGGGAATAGAGTCCCGAACTACACAACCACTCCCTATAGCTTAGACCCTCGAGTCCTGGCAACATTCTTGTAAATCTTCTCTGAACGCTTTCCTATAACATGGTGCCCAGAACTGAACACCATACTCTAAATATTTGGTCTTTGGTCATCTTCAATTCGAATCACTAAAATGGTAACTGGTACTTATATTACGTTTTCATTTCTCAGTGCTGTTAAGGCAAGCTTGCACTGATGATACTGCAAGATGTAATGAATAGCTCTGGCCTCAGCACAAGAGACCCGGGTTTGATCCTGACCTCAGATGCTATCTGTGTGCAGTTTGCACATTCACCCTGTGGTTTTCCACTGGGTGTTCTGGTTTCCTCCCACATCCCTAAGACGTGCGGATTTGTAGGTTACTTGGCCATCTGTAAAGAGCCTCCAGTGTGTAGGGAGTGGATGAGAAAGTCGGATAACATGGAACTAGTGTGAACGGGTGATCGATGGTTGGTGTGAACACAGTGGGCTTGTTTCCATGCTGTATCTCTAAAACTAATGTCCACCAATTTACTTTTGTTAATTACTTCCAGCATGTTTATTGCTGTGACTTTTTGGTACAAGTGACTTCTTGGGAATTGCTGGGGCTTTTGAAGCTATTATGAGGGGAACACAATATGCATGGTGCGTAGGAAAGCTGTTCCTGGTGTCAATGTCTGTACATCGGTGAGACCAAGCGCAGGCTCGACGATTGTTTAGCTGAACACCTCCGACAGTCCGCCTTAACCGACCTGATCTCGCGGTTGCTCAACACTTTAACTCCCCCTCCCATTCCCAATGTGACCTTTTTGACCTGGGCCTCCTCCAGAATGAGCCCCAGCACAAATTGGAGGAACAGCACCTCATATTTCGCTTGGGTAGCTTACACCCAAGCAGTATGAACATTGACTTCTCTAATTTCAAATCGCCCTTTCTTTCCCTCTCTCTCCATCCCCTTCCCCTTCCCAGTTCTTCCACCAGCCTTACTGTCTCCAACTACATACTATCTCTGTCTCACTCACTCCCTTGACATCTGGAGAAGGGTATCGACCCAAAATGTCACCCATTTCTTCTCTCCAGAGATGCTGCCTATCCTGCTGAGTTACTCCAGCATTTTGTGTCTACAATATGCAGGGTAATAATTCACAGTTACTTACATAGCAGACAACACAATGGAGCGGGAGAATGCCAAGAGTGCTGTGATACATAATGAAATGCTTGTTACCATTTTGGTACAGCATATTTGATACATGTCATTTGATATAACAAAAGATAACATGGAATATTGAAGACTTGCATCCCAAAGAGCCAAAGGCATTTCAGTGAGAATTTATAGTGAGCTTTCATTCATCAAGGAATTAGTATATATTTAAAAATGTGTTGTACAATTTATTTTTGAATGCTTCTAAATGTCATGGAAATCAAAGGATTTCCATGTCCTTGACAACAAGAAAATCTGGAGCGCTGTATTGCTAGTTATCAGATATTAGGGCAGCACAGCGGTAGAGCTGCTGTTTTATAGCGTCAAAGACCTGGGTTCAATATTGACTACAGGTGCTGTCTGTAGAAGTTTGTATGTGCTCCCCATGACCGTGTGGGTTTTCTCCAGGTACTCTGGTCTCCTCCCCCATTCCAAAGACATACAGGTTTGTAGTTTAATTGGAGGTACACAAAAATGCTGGAGAAACTCAGCGGGTGCAGCAGCATCTATGGAGCGAAGGAAATAGGCGACGTTTCTGAGTTTCTCCAGCATTTTTGTGTACCTTCGATCTTCCAGCATCTGCAGTTCCTTCTTGAACACTTTGTAGTTTAATTGGTTTTGGTAAAAATTGTAAATTGTCCCTAGTGTGTAGGATGGTGCTAGTGTAAGGAGTTAAACGCTGGTCGGCACTATCTCAGTGGGCCGAAGGACCTGTTTCCGCACTGTATCTCAAGTCTAAATCAGAGTTTTATTTGATCTAATTTGTGGGTAGGGTTGTTAAGACCTGCCCACGATGCATGTTGCCACTCTGGGTCCTGTCTTTTCAGATACGTAGCTTGTTTCCCTGCAAGCTGCAGACAGGGATTCATAGCTCAGAGAGAACACTAGCAGCCTACAAGTTTCAGTTCTGTATCTTTAGTTGCCGATGTAAAATTGATTGTAATCATGTATAGTCTTTTCACTGACTGGATAGCAGGCAACAAAAAACCATTTCACCGTAATTCAGTACAAATGATAATAAACTAAATTAAAGTAAATACGGAGTGGGGTGCCACAGGGATCTGTGTTGGGTCCACTGTTGTTTGTCATGTACATCAATGATCTGGACGATGGTGTGGTAAATTGGATTAGTAAGTATGCAGATGATACTAAGATAGGTGGGGTTGCGGGTAATGAAGAAGAGTTTCAAAGTCTACAGAGAGATTTATGCCAGTTGGAAGAGTGGGCTGAAAGATGGCAGATGGAGTTTAATGCTGATAAGTGTGAGGTGCTACATCTTGGCAGGACAAATCAAAATAGGACGTACATGGTAAATGGTAGGGAATTGAAGAATGTAGGTGAACAGAGGGATCTGGGAATAACTGTGCACAGTTCCATGAAAGTGGAATCTCATGTAGATAGGGTGGTAAAGAAAGCTTTTGGTGTGCTGGCCTTTATAAATCAGAGCATTGAGTATAGAAGTTGGGATGTAATGTTAAAATTGTACAAGGCATTGGTGAGGCCAATTCTGGAGTATGGTGTACAATTTTGGCCGCCTAATTATAGGAAGGATGTCAACAAAATAGAGAGAGTACAGAGGAGATTTACTAGAATGTTGCCTGGGTTTCAGCAACTGAGTTACAGAGAAAGGTTGAACAAGTTAGGGCTTTATTCTTTGGAGCGCAGAAGGTTAAGGGGGGACTTGATAGAGGTTTTTTAAATGATGAGAGGGATAGACAGAGTTGACGTGGAAAAGCTTTTCCCACTGAGAGTAGGGAAGATTCAAACAAGGGGACATGACTTGAGAATTAAGGGACTGAAGTTTAGGGGTAACATGAGGGGGAACTTCTTTACTCAGAGAATGGTAGCTGTGTGGAATGAGCTTCCAGTGAAGGTGGTGGAGGCAGGTTCGTTTTTATCATTTAAAAATAAATTGGATAGTTATATGGATGGGAAAGGAATGGAGGGTTATGGTCTGAGCGCAGGTATATGGGACTAGGGGAGACTATGTGTTCGGCACGGACTAGAGGGGTCGAGATGGCCTGTTTCCGTGCTGTAATTGTTATTATATATGGCTTTGGGAAGATTACAGGACCAGCCCAACTAACACAACATAATACTAGCCCAACCAACACAACAAAATACTAGCCCAACCAACACAACAAAATCCTAAGTAAATAATGTGAAGAAAACTCAATAACATATTCATTTAATAAAGGTACAACATGGAAACTGGCCTTTCGCGTACCGAGGCGAAACCGACCATTGTTCACCCATTCACATTTGCAATCACACTTTTGCATTCACTTCACCAGCTGCCCTCAAAGGAATTTGAGAAAACAAAACCACTGGACCTTTTCCTGAAATTATTTGAAGGCAGGCATGGGTTATTGATTGGGGACGATCAGCCATGATCACAATGAATGGCTGTGCTGGCTCGAACGGCTGAATGGCCTCGTCCTGCACATATTTTCTATGTTTCTATGTTTCTATTAAAGGACTAGAATGGTTAGAAGTGAATGTAAAAAATCCTCCACTTTAACTTTGTTTCCCTTTGCAGAGTCACTACTGTTTTCTAGCATTTTCTGTTTTAATTGCAAAAAAATATCCTACGTCCCCCAGAATCACCTGAAGGACATCCTAACAGCAGTGATATCCAGGAGAGGATCATACCGTTTACGTGACGGACATTTAAAATATGCGTTTGGAAGTAGCATCATTCCCCAGCCATATTTAAAGAACAGCATTATTGCGTACAACAACATTATTGACTGGTAAGGAATATATCAAATGTATATTGACATGTTAATTTGTTGAAGAAAATATATGGCGGAAAAAAGAAACTTAACATGTATTTGTGAGAGAAATCCATAAAGGTTCATTGACAATTTGTTGAAGAAAAACACAACTTAATATGTATTTGTGAGAGAAATCCATAATTAATTTGTTGAAGAAAATATAGATAGGAAAGTAAAAGGTTAACATGTATTTGTGAGAGAAAGCCATAAAAGTTCACAAATAATGGTTTTGTCACTGCTCTTAATCTCTGCAGTTATTTTAATCTTGCTATGTAATAATCGTTTTTCCCTCAGTTCATCTGCAATATAAATTGTCGTTAACTCTTCCAGCCAGCTGTGTTGTAGTATAAGGCATGGGTTTGGAATGTATATCTTTCATTCAGTCACTTTGAGTTTTGCTCCCAGCTTCTGAACCAATTAGACTTTGCGGTGACCTTTTTAAATTCAGGGGTTGAAATCGAGCTCTGGATTAGTTGAGTTCCTCGTTCAGGAAGCCAGTGATTCATCTGAGGATTTGAAAGGCCATTGACAAACATTTTGGGGTCCCTGCCGCAGTCCTCAGTTGCGCTCCTACCTCCACTCAGCTTCCTCCCCTACTCCCTCCCTTCCACTTCTCAGAAGCAAAGAAAGTTAAACTGGCATGGTATGGGGTGATACTTAATTTATCCCATGTACCGAGTACAGTGAAATTCATTTTTGTATACAGTTCAGTACGTATCACCATACATAAGCACTTAGATACATGTTAGATAAGCATCTCAGATGGAGTAAACATAGAAACATAGAAAATAGGTGCTGGAGAAGGCTATTCGGCCCTTCGAGCCTGCACCGCCATTCAATATGATCATGGCTGATCATCCAACTCAGTATCCCATACCTGCCTTCTCTCCATACCCCCTGATCCCTCTAGCCACAAGGGCCACATCTAGCTCCCTCTTAAATATAGCCAATGAACTGGCCTCAACGACTTTCTGTGGCAGAGAGTTCCAGAGATTCACCATTCTCTGCGTGAAAAATGTTATTCATCTCGATTCTAAAGGATTTCCCCTCTATCCTTAAGCTGTGACCCCTTGTCCTGGACTTCCCCAACATCGGGAACAATCTTCCTGCATCTAGCCTGTCCAATCCCTTAAGAATTTTGTAAGTTTCTGTAAGATCCCCTCTCAATCTCCTAAATTCTAGCGAGTACAATCGGAGTCTATCCAGTCTTTCTTCATAAGAAAGTCCTGACATCCCAGGAATCAGTCCGAGTACACGTGTATAGCAGTAGTACACTGAGACAGTACACAGAGTCGCCAGTTTGGCCCCATTTTCAAGTCCCAGTTGTTGTAAGCGCAGGGATCTTGACCTCACCATGAAGCTCTGTTGTCCTGGCGGCGTTGCAGGGTCGGCCTGGCCAAGCGTAGCCTTTGCTGCTGTAGGCCATGTGCGGTCCACGTGCTTATTATATGTACTTTCTGAAGCTCCAGGTGAATTCTACACGTTGCCACATATTGTGTTGCTTCACTGTACTTACTTTTCCATCTTCACCTCTGGTCTCATGGAATGACAGAGCTGTCTTTTAATGAAAGATTTAATGAATTGGACTTATTTTTGCTCCAGTTTAAATGAGTGAGAGGATTAGTTTAGTTTAAAGATACAGTGTGGAAGCAGACCCTTCAACTCATGGTCAGCACAGAACAATAATCACCCGTCCACCAATCCTAAGTTATCCCAGTTTCGCATCCTACACATGGTAATATTGGGCATTTTGGGTGCCTGACAAAATGGAGGATTTCTGCTTTTGTAAAGCCTGCTTGACATCTTATGCAAAAGTTGCAAAGACCATAAGAGGATCATGGCTCCAGAGTGTCTGTGGCCACGCCAAACAGCTGATTGCATTTTCATTTCAATTCCATTGCCATTGCAGTTTCAAGGACAGGGCAGGCCAAGCCAAACAGCTGATTGCATTTTCATTTCACACCGACTGCCATTGCAGTTTCAAGAACAGGGCAGGCCAAGCCAAACAACTGATTGTATTTTCATTTCACTTCCACTGCCATTGCAGTTTCAAGGACAGGGCAGGCTAAGCCAAACACCTGATTGCATTTTCATTTTACTTCCACTGCCATTGCCGTTTCAAGGACAGGGCAGGCCAAGCCAAACAGCTGATTGTATTTTCATTTCACTACCACTGCCATTGCAGTTTCAAGGACAGTGGAGTTAAAGGGAAAGAGAGTAAAGGGATGGTTAGTGACCCCAGAATTAACGGGAAAGGAAGCTCACGAAGGGATAGGAGAGTATGGCCAAGTGTAATAGGGATCGATGTGAAAGGTGAGATGCGTGAGGAATTAATATGAATGCGCGAAGTATAAGAAGTAAAGTAGATGAGCTTGAGGCTCAGTTAGAGATTGGTAGATATGACATTGTGGGGATTACTGAGACGTGGTTGCAGGAGGATCAGGCCTAGGAACTTAATATTCAGGGTTATACATCCTATAGAAAGGACAGGCAGGTGGGCAGAGGAAGGGGGGTAGCTCTGCTGGTGAGGGAGGGAATTCAGTCTCTTCGAGGGAGAACATAGGGACTGACGAGCTAGAGTCACTGTGGATTGAGTTGAGGAATTGTAAAGGCAAGAAGACACTAATTGGTGTTATTTACACACCCCCAAATACTAGCCCAATGTAGGGTGAAAGTTGCAGCAGGAGTTAAAACTGGCATGTAACAAAGGTAATGCCACTGAGGTGATGGGGGATTTCAATATGCAGGTAGACTGGGAAAATCAGGTTGGTCCAGGACCCCAAGAAAGAGAGTTTGCAGAGTACCTCCGAGATGGATTCTTAGAGCAGCTTGTAATGGAGCCGACCAGAGAAAAGGCAATTCTGGATTTAGTGTTGTCCAATGAACCAGATATGATAAGAGAACTCGAGGTAAAGGAACCGCTTGGAGGTAGTGATCATAATATGATTAGTTTTAATCTGCAATTTGAGAAGGAGAACGTTAAATCGGAAGTGACAGTGATGCAGTTGAACAAAGGGGACTATGAAGACATGAGAGGGGAGCTGGCCAAGGTAGACTGGAAAGGGATCCGAGCAGAAATGACGGTGGAGCAGCAATGGCAGGAATTTTTGGGCATAATCTGGAAGACGCAGGATCATTTCATTCCAAATAGGAAGTAAGATTCTAAGGGGAGTAGGAGGCAACCGTGGCTGACAAGAGAAGTTAGGGATAGAATAAAACTAAAAGAAAAGATGTATAACACAGCCAAGAGTAGCCGGAAGCGAGAGGATTGGGACACTTTCATAGGACAACAGAAGGAAACAAAACAGGCAATACGGGCTGAAAAGATGAAGTATAAAGGGAAGCTGGCCAGGAATATAAAGAAGGACAGTAAAAGCTTCTTTAGATATGTTAAGGGAAAAAGAGTAGCAAAGTCAAATGTGGCTCCCTTGAAGGCAAACACGGGTGAAATTATTATGGGCAACAAGGAAATGGCAGAAGAGTTGAATAGGTACTTCGGATCTGTCTTCACTAAGGAGAGACACAAACAATCTCCCAGATGTACTGGAGGACAGAGGATCTGAGGGGGTAGAGGAACTGAAAGAAACTTTCATTAGGCGAGAAATAAAAGGATGATAGTGGATGCATTGGTGATTATTTTCCAATGTGCAATAGATTCAGGGTCAGTCCCTGTGGATTGGAGGATAGCTAATGTTATCCCACTTTTCAAGAAAGGAGCGAGAGAGAAAACGGGGAATTACAGACCAGTTAACCTGACTTCAGTGGAGGGAATGATGCAGGAGTCAATTATTAAAGAGGTAATAATGGGGCATTTGGATAGCAGTAAAAGGATTAGTGCAAGTCAACATGGATTTATGAAACGGAAATCATGCTAGACTAATCTTCTGGAATTATTTGAGGATGTGACAAGTAAAATGGATGATGGGATGCCAGTAGATGTAGTGTATCTAGACTTTCAGAAAGCCTTTGATAAGGTCCCGCACGGGAGACTGGTGACTAAAATGAGAGCACATGGTATAAGAGGTAGGGTGTTGACATGGATAGAAAATTGGATGGCAGACCGGAAGCAAAGACTAGGAGTGAACAGGTCCTTTTCCGAATGGCAGGCAGTGGCAAGTGGAGTGCCGCAAGGCTCGGTGTTGGGGCCGTAACTGTTTACCATATATATTAATGATTTGGAAGAGGGAATTAGGAGCAACACTAGCAAGTTTGTGGATGACACAAAGCTGGGTGGCAGTGTGAAGTGTGAAGAGGATGTTAAGAGGTTGCAGGGTGACCTGGACAGGTTGAGTGAGTGGGCAGATGCCTGGCAGATGCAGTATAATATAGATAAATGTGAGGTTATCCACTTTGGTGGCAAAAACAAGGGGGCAGATTATTATCTCAACGGGGTTAGGTTAGGTAAGGGGAGGTACAGCGAGACCTGGGTGTCCTTGTCACTGAAAGTTGGCGTGCAGGTACAGCAGGCAGTGATGAAAGCTCATGGAATGTTGGCCTTCATAACAAGATGATTTCAGTATAGGAGTAGAGAGGTTCTTCTGCAGCTGTATAGGGCTCTGGTGAGACCACATCTGGAGTATTGTGTACAGTTTTGGTTTCCTAAATTGAGGAAGGACATCCGTGTGATTGAGGCAGTAGGTTCATGAGATTGGTCCCTGGGATGGCGGGACTTTTCATATGAGGAGAGATTGAAAAGACTAGGCTTGTATTCACTGGAGTTTAGAAGGATGAGGGGGTGGTTCTTATAGAAACATATAAAATTATAAATGGACTGGACAAGCTAGATGCAGGAAAAAAGTTCTCTATGTTGGGCGAGTCCAGAACCAGGGGCCACAGTTTTAGAATAATCGGGAGGTCATTTAAGACTGAGGTGAGAAAAAAAAATTTCTCGCAGAGAGTTGTGAATTTATGGAATTCCCTGCCACAGAGGGCAGTGGAGGCCAAATCACTGGATGGATTTAAGAGTTAGATAGAGTTCTAGGGGGGTAGTAGAGTCAAGGGACATGGGGTGAAGGCAGGCATGGGTTATTGATAGGGGACGATCAGCCATGATCACAATGAATGGCGGTGAATGGCCTCCTCCTGCACCTATATTCTATGTTTCTATGACAGGGCAGGCCGAGCCAAACAGATGATTGCATTTTCATTTCACTTTCACTGCAATTGCAGTTTCAAGGACTGGGCAGGCCAAGCCAAACAGCTGATTGCATTTTCATTTTACTTCCACTGCCATTGCCGTTTCAAGGACAGGGCAGGCCAAGCCAAACAGCTGATTGCATTTTCATTTCACTTCCACTGCAGTTTCAAGGACAGGGCAGGCCAAACCAAACAGCTGATTGCATTTTCATTTCTCTTCCACTGCCATTGCAGTTTCAAAGACAGGGCAGGCCAAACAACTAATTTCATTTTTCATTAAGGGCTAACAAATCATTTATTGCAAGTACATTGCAGACTTACAGTTCAGTTGATTCACAGCTTGGAATGGGAGTCGTGGCCTCTCCTCCGCAATCTTGCAGAGTGACTGAGTCATGTCCAGTCATCTGGGGTTTTATAGCCCCATATCCTGGAATGGGTGTTACCTTCATCACGGTGATTGACAGGCGAGAGGATCGTAAGGTTGTTTAAACACTCATAATTCTTTTATTTTTCATCGATGGGAAAAATCCTCGGGGCCTGATCAGCGGAGGAGGACTATGAGTAAGATGGCCAAATATCATTGCAATATATGGTAGCGTTTTTTCTAAAATCAATATACAGCACAGACGGAAGTGGTCAAGATGAGACTGTAAATTATATAGATAATGGTCTTGCTATCTTGTTTGGCATGGACATTGTGGGCTGAAGGGTCTGTTCTTGTCCTGCACTGTTTGTTCTATATTATAAATCTATAAGCATCCTTAAGCTGGAAGTGTGTAAATGTACAATCTGATATCTATTGCAATAGCAGGAAATCACTCACAAAATATTTTACCCACCTTTTCTCAGTGTGGAAATGTCAAAGACCACAGGACGTAGCTTTAAGGAGAAAAGGGCATAATTTAAAGATGTTCTGAGCTAGTTTTGTTTAGACACAAGTTTGTGGGTGCCTGGAAAGCACTGCCAGAGCTGGTGGTGAAGACAGATAAGTGGCGTTTAAGAGCCCTTTAAATGGGTAGCACAGTGGTAGAGTTGCTGCCCTACAGTGCAAGAGTCCCGGGTTCGATCCTGACTACGGGTGCTGTCTGTGCGAAGTTTGTACTTTCTCCCCATGACCTCTGTAATCCATTTCCTTCAGCAACTCTACTGCTGTGCCACTGTGTCACGACTTGTGTTGAAGTTGATACTACTGCAGCTAAATGGCCAGAACACCAAACTAATAACACGATCATTAATAATAATAACATTAATAACCTTAAGTAAAAACGGTTATGGGCACATTGGAATAAAAACCCGATAGAACACAATTAATTAGTTTTATATGCTTTTTGCTTTGAAAACTTTTGGCATGGGCATAGTAATGGGTTTGCACAAGATTAATGGCAAATTGCACTTATTGCCTCTCATTTAATCCACTATTAGCTGTCTTTGGTTCCAAGTCTGTCTTCACATGCCAACATTTCCAGTTTATCTTAACATTACTAGAATGCTGTTCCTTCTTTCAACTGAGAGTGGAGCTATTTTCAAGGGACACCTGGACTTGCTGGACGTTCATTTAGAATCTGGGCTTTTCCAGAACAAACCAATGCAACATTTCACGTCTCGACCCAAAACGTGACCTCCATGTTCTCCAGAGGTGGTAACTGACCTGCTGAGTTACTCCAGCACTTTGTGGGGGATTTTGTAAACCAGTATTTGCAGTTCCTTGCTTCTATATTAATCTAAACTACAACGTACATTTTAAAGGCGGAGATTGACAGATTCTTGATTAGTGCAGGTGTTATGGGGAGAAGGGGGAAGAATGGTATTAAGAGGGAGAGATAGATCAGCCATGATTGAATGGTGGAGTAGACTTGATGGGCCGAATGGCCTAATTCTGTTCCTATAATTTATGAACAGGCCTGAAGAAGTCTCAAATCTAAATGCTGCCTATTTGGCTTCAGAGATGTTGCCTGACCCGCTGAATTACTTCAGCATGCTTTTATTTGAACATGGGCTTGTACTTCCTTCAGTCTTGAAAGCACAATATTATTAGTCCTCCTCTAGACTGAACTATTGCTGCCTGCCTTTCCTCTTGGTGCTAAATATCTATGTAAACAAACCACAAAAAATGCAAACTACAAAAAAGCAAGTAGCCTGAAAAAGGGTCTCGACCAGAAATGTCACCTATCCCTTTTTCTCCAGAGATGCTGCCTGACCCGCTGAGTTACTCCAGCTTTTCGTGTCTATTTTCGGTGTAAACCAGCATCTGCAGTTCCTTCCGACACAAGTCGCCCACCTCCACTCACCAACTTCCAATAGTTATGAAGCTCCCTCTACAACTCATTGTCAAGTTTGGCAGATGTCAAGGGAATAAATGCAGGCGAGAGTCCCTTGGGAAAATCAAACGTGCAGATGCTGCAAAACCCGAAACAAAATGCTAGAAACTCTCTCAGCAGGTCAGGCAGCATCTGTGGAAGGAGAAACATTAACATTTCAGGTACGTGACCCTTCATTTATTTTGACCATTCAAAGCATTATTATTTTTTTTGTTTACTTAATTGGAATTGTAAACATGCTGGCAAAACAAAATTCTTATCTACTAGGCTGAATTTGTGCAAACTGAATGAGATATGCCAGTTATTTGTCTGGCATTGCCCTGAAGTTTGCACAGACTAGGGAAGAACAGCTCTTGGGTTGGGCTTTGAAAGGTACTCTGTGATTTATTGAAGGAGAACTCTTGCTGATGCTCACAAGTTTGTACACTATGTACAAAGAATCTGAAGATGGGTCTTGATCCAAAACTTCACCCATTCCTTCTATCCAGAGATGAGTTACTCCAGCATCATCCAGTGTCAGTCTATGATTCACAAAATAATGTAGTGATATTCTCTCAGCATCACTTGGGCTAGGAATTGCTCAACTGCACAACCAGAGAGCAGTGCTGATGTACCTTATTGGTGACCCTCGACCTATACTTGGTCGGACTTTGCTTGCTTTACCTTGCACTAAACATTATGGCCTTATTATGTATCTGTACCTTGTAAATAGCTTGATTGTAATGATGTATTGTCTTTCTGTTGACTAGATGGCACGTGACAAAAACCTGTACACTGTACCTTGGTACATCTGACAATAAACTAAACTGAACTGAACTGAGAAAAATATCAGCAGTGTGCAGAGAAATTTGTGGGCTGTCAATTCAAAATCGCTTTCTGCATTTAGTTATACAGCATGGAAACAGGCCCTTCGGCCCTACTTTCCCACACCGGCCAACATGTCCCAGCTACACGAGGCCTACCTGCCAGCATTTGGCCCATATCTCTCCCAACGTGTCCTATCCATGTACCCGTCTTAAAGCTTCTTAAATGTTGGGATGGTCCCAGCCTCAACTATCTCCTCTGGCAGCTTGTTCCAGACACCCACTGTGTGAAAAGGTTACCCCTCAGATCCCTGTTAAATCTTTTCCCCTTCACCTTAAACCTATGTCCTCTGGTCCTCAATTCCCTTACCCTGGGCAAGAGACTGTGCTTCTACCCAATCTATTCCTCTCATTTATGGGGAAGCACTAGTTGCAGATACTTGTGTGACGTTAGGAAGCTTTCCACTTGAGACAGAGTGCGATTGTCTGTGGCAATAGGGTTGCCAAATTTCTCACTCCCAAATAAGGGGCAAAAGGTCAAAATACGGGACAAGTTCCCGACAGCAATTCGTTGACTGACTTGGCCGTGGCTGGTTGAATGATGAGTTGGCCCGAGTGCTGGACTGTACACAAAGCCCAGCCGGCGGGCCAGCTGAGGAGTTTTGGCCCGGGTGACGTCGCTCAAAGTCCAGCACCCCATCCAATTCATGAACCGATGATCGGCCATGAGAAGGAAGGGTGGTGGTGTCAGCGGTAAGCGAAGGTCCAAAGTTCAGACAGCTTACCGGGCTGCCGACTGACGGGGCCACGGGCGAGGAGCTGCTGCTGCTGCACTCCAGGGGCTGCACTATGTCGGGACGTGTGAGGCGGGGCCGGACGTGGCGCTCTGACCTGACAGTTCCCTCGATCTGAGTAGTACCAGTCAAATACGGGATAAGGGTGGTCCTGTCAGGGACAAACTATTTTAGCCCAAAATCCGGGATGTCCCAGCTAATACGGGACAGTTGGCAACCTAATGTGGGAATTGGAATCATAGTTATACAGCAAGGAAACAGGCCTTTCAGCCCATCTGTTTAAAATACGAGATTTAAATTGTGTATGTCCACCCCGGTTTCATATCCCTGTTGTGCGATGTCTAGAATTTCTGAAAGTAATACACTAGGTACAACATTTGGAGAACGAGGGGGTAATCGCTGCGTTTGTACCCCTCAAGGTTGTTTCCTTCACTCTCTGCTAAACACCAGACCATGAATTGGAGTTCTCTTCTGTGTGTAAATAGTAACATTAAACGAGAACTTACCAGTTTGAAGTTTGATCTTTATTTTATGAGGAGTTACGATGAGGGATTACGTGAAGACCCCGTCCAGCACGCATGCGCGACATTCTTCAAAGCAGCGGTGTGAAGTCAGACAACAGTAGATGAAATAAACATAGTAAGATCAGAAGAACTAGAATACCAGTTGACCTTTATGATACAGGGTGGAAGCGGAGGGCACGGAGTCCCTCATCGTAAATCCTCATAAAATAAAGATCAAACTTCAAACTGGTAAGTTCTCGTTTAATCTTACTATTTTACTTCGGAGTCACGTGAGTGACAGCGTGAAGATTTTAAAAATCTGTGATTTCATGCTGTGGAACGAGTCCATGCTTCACTCACTGCCTTAGTTGACCAGGGGAGGAAGTATGTTATCATATTCAGACATGAATAATGACAAAGGTAACCTCCCTTACCCGGGAGGAACTATGAACAGAACTTAACATAGAGTTTGTAAATACCCCCCCCCCCCCCCCCATCTGACAATGGGTTAGTACTAAATGTGTGGAAAATTGCTAGATTGACCATCTTCAACCACTAGGATGTGGTCCCGCTAACTTCCATAACCTTGTTGATGAGGTTGTTACAGCCTTGGTGGAGTGCTTTGAAATGTCAGTATTTACTCCTGTATAAGCCAGACCCATAACCACCTGAAGATGGTCTGTAGTGATACCTTCTTTTGAGGGTAGATATAACTAACAATATTGCTAGTTCAGAGTCTCTAGGCTCTAGTGATCTAACATTCTGGTGTAGAAGTGTGACCATACACAATCGAAGGTTCATGGGATATGTGAACATCTAGTTTGAGATCTGGTGCCCCTGGTCTATACTGCTTGACGAAGTCATAACATAAGTGTTATAACCATATAACCATATAACAATTACAGCACGGAAACAGGCCATCTCGACCCCTCTAGTCCGTGCCGAACACATAGTCTCCCCTAGTCCCATATACCTGCGCTCAGACCATAACCCTCCATTCCTTTCCCATCCATATAACTATCCAATTTATTTTTAAATGATAAAAACGAACCTGCCTCCACCACCTTCACTGGAAGCTCATTCCACACAGCTACCACTCTCTGCGTAAAGAAGTTCCCCCTCATGTTACCCCTAAACTTCAGTCCCTTAATTCTCAAGTCATGTCCCCTTGTTTGAAGCTTCCCTACTCTCAGTGGGAAAAGCTTTTCCACGTCAACTCTGTCTATCCCTCTCATCATTTTAAAAACCTCTATCAAGTCCCCCCTTAACCTTCTGCGCTCCAAAGAATAAAGCCCTAACTTGTTCAACCGTTATGTAGTTTTTGTTATTTTTTGTTGGGGTATGTGTGTGGGGGGGGGGGGGGGGGGGGGGGGGTAACTTTTAAATCTCTCCCTGCACGGGAGACCCGACCTTTTCTTTGTCGGGTCTCCGTTGTCGTTGGGGCTGCAACGAGGAGCGGCCTCCAACAGGAAGACCGGGTGCTGTGGTGCCGACTACTCACCTCACCGTCGCGGAGCTGGCCGAGTCCAGAGCGGGTGGAGCTGTGGTGGACGCTGCTGCGGCCCGACCTCCGGAGTTTCGGTGGCTGCAACTGCGGGTTTGGCGGGCGGCACCGGGAGCCCGCGGGTCCCTGGAGGGAGACCGCTTTTCAGGGCTCCCGCAACGGCGACTTCTCCCGCCCGAGTTGCGGGGTTGAAGAGCTCCTGGAGCGGGGCCTTACAGCATCGCCCCGCGCGGCTTGGAATGGCTGCGGGACTGCGAGAGCACGCCGGGGGCTCTAACATCAAGAACCCGGTGTGCGACCTTGCATCACCCGGCGTGGCTTTAATGGACGCGGGACAATTGCCATCGCCCGCCGGGGGCTTTGACTTTGACTCTGACATCGGGGGGGAGAGTGCAGGGGAGAGATATGTTTTTTTGGCCTTCCATCACAGCAATGTGATGGATGTTTATGTAAATTATGTTGTGTCTTGGGTCTATTTGTTTGTAATGTATGGCTGCAGAAACGACATTTCGTTTGGACCTCAAGGGGTCCAAATGACAATAAATTGAATTGTATTGTAGTCTGCAGATATAATCATCCTATCCAGTCAACGTTTATGAAATGACTAGACCTGTAGTGCTGCATGCAGGGCTATGAGCATAACCACTTATAAGTGAGTTAGTCCAAGGACAGGGATGTAGCTGGAGCCCTTCAGCGAAGCGACGTAGCACAACATTAACGCCCCATATCTCTGCGTCCCTAGGCCTGGGAGTTTTTCGAGTTGCAGATTTTCTTCATAATCTAGAGCTCAGAGGGTGACCCCCCAGAGTGGATTCTACTCCTTTCAGCCAGTATGATGAAGCACTTAGGTATGGTAGATGGCACTTAAGACATCATGATTTGTCAAGCCCTCATATGAGCCTGAACTACAAGACGTCAGTCATCCGTGCCGAATATGTCATATAATTGTAAAACTAATACCTCCCATCTCCTTATGTGGAAATATTGATATTTTTTGGTGCTATCCCTGCATCTGGTTGCATCTGCAACCCGGTTCATGGTTGGTTTAACAACCCCAGATGCAGGAACTGTCTTCTCAGTCTCTGTAATACAAAGAATTGATTATATCATGCTGAGGACGGTTTCCCGCGTCACGGCTAGACCAATGCTTGTGTCTAGAATAACCATATATGGTTCTATCATTCCCCACATCAGTGGGAACCATGGCTTTGCTCATGCCATCTAGTTACAGATGTGGATGGTAGAGTTATCAAAATGCCTGAGGCGGGAACTTGCTGAATTTTGCAAACCCGTCTGTTGAGGCAGAAATGGAGGAAAACATAAAATAAAATGTCTCCTTATTGTAGCTAGAATGTAACGAACGCTGCCGATATGCCACATATTTTCCACTGGTGATTGAGCCTGGATGCAAGTTTCTTGGTCTTTAATGTTCACAATGTATTTTAATACTTTGTCATCCAACACCCATATTGTGTACCGTAATGAGTTTTGGGTAAACTATCACCGGATATTTTGACTTGTTTGCACCCATGTAAACAGACATTTGCCACCACCGAAGTGTATCAACTTGGACTAGAGGATGCAGATAGGTATATTCGCATAAACCTTTAATCCCCAGAATGCACCCAGTGTCTATAGGTAGTTGATACCATGTAACTAAGGAATTGATAACTCTACCATCCACATCTGTAACTAGATGGCATGAGCAAATTCTCATCCTGAACAATAGCATCAGTATGTAATTTAATTAAAGATTTACTGGTTTAGTGGAATAGCATAGAGCTGCTAACAATGACCACATGGTACTTGTGTGCTTACTTCTTTTGCATGCTGTATAGTTCGGATTGTGCAAAGGCCTAAATAGCACTGCTGTAAGCCAATTATACTTGATGAACAGAAGGTTGCTTGATCAGTATTGTTACGGGCTTCAATTAATTCCAATCCCTTACCTCAGGGCGGTGTCCCAGACGATTAAATAGAGTTAAAGGTAATCCCAATCATCAATAAGTTCAGTTGGTATCAATTTAAATTTATCTGGACAGATGAGAACCCAATTTCTCAAATGGGTTTTGAGGCTGATACAGCTAATTTAGCAAAATACAGCGTTTAATCTCATCCAGATAGTTCTTAACAATATTTTATAAAACTCTGAGCAGCCGAAGCACTCATTTTGTAAATAACCTGGGAACTGAAGTTAGCCTATTTTGCAATGTTTTAACTGTATCATTGCCCCACCCAGTTAAAGTTCAGATATCTCCGGTGCCCTGTGAATGAAGCTGACCCCATGGGAATTAATAGTCACGAAATTTCAATGTCTATACTGCACATGCGAGTTGGGCTTGTTGATAATAAACATGCCTCATTTGTCATAATAGCGAGTCTGCCTAAAGAGGCAACTCCGCCATATTCCTAGACTGTCTCGCTTGTACTGTGCAGTATAAACTAAACTCATCCAACCTTCTTGTAAATTGTCCACAACCCCACGTTTCGGAAAGAACCAGACCCACCTACCGTCATGGCAACCGGTGGCTTCATGGTAAGTCCAAAAAGCCCCCGATGTGGGTTCAATTTCCATCCTTGATTGGGTCGTAGGGCTGCTGATGTATGTGGACCCAATGTCTTTCCAGGTGCATGGTAACTCCCAGCCGGCACCTGTTCCTCGGACATGCTTCGAATTCAGAGTCAGTTGCCAACTGACTCGTCGCACTCACCTTTGCAGAAGGGAGTTTTGTAGGCAGCCCTGAAAAAGGTGCTGCCACGGGCTCTCGAGGAGACCTGCGCTGATATGGCCCTCCCTGGCCAATAGGATGGGTAAAACGTCCGAGGACGAACCCATATCGGAGGGGCCCTCCTGGCCTGACTTCAGTCTAGGCCTTTCAGTCTCCTGCTCTTACCCTCCTCGGGCAGCCGGAGTCTGAATTCGCAGCTGGCTACCCGCTCTTCTGCGGTCCTAGCCGTGTCTTCCACACGGTCCCGTAGCTGAGGTGTCCCCCAAGCACAGATCTACCCGCGGTCTTCCACACGGTCCCCGTGGCTGAGGTTTCCCACACGCACGGATCTACCCGCAGCTTTTGCACGGTTCCCGTAGCTGGGGTGTCCCCCAAGCACGGTTCTGCCCGTGGTCTTCAACGGTCCCCGTAGCTGAGGTTTCCCCCAAGCACGGTTCTACCCGTGTTCTTCGCAAGGTCCCTGTAGCTTGGTTTTCCGCAGTCTTCCCACGGTCCCTTAAGCAGGGTTTTCCGCAGTCTTCCCATGGTCCCTGGAACTGGGTTGTCCGCAGTCTTCCCATGGTCCCTGGAACCAGGTTATCCGCAGTCTTCCCGCGGTCCACGAGGCTGGGTTATCCCCAGTCTTCCCACGGTCCTTGAAGCTGGGTTATTTGTGGACTTCCCACGGTCCTTGAAGCTGGGTTATTTGTGGACTTCCCACAGTCCCTGAAGCTGGGTTACCCGTGGTTTTCCCGTGGTCTCTGGTTGGATTATCCGTGGTTTCCCGCGGTCTCTAAACTCGGGTTACCCGTGGTTTTCCCGTGGCCTCCAAAGTCGGGTTCCTGCTGTTTTCCCGCGGTCTCCGAAGTCGGGTACCCGCGGTCTTCCCCGCAGTTTCGGAGACCGGGTTACCCGCGGTCTTCCCTGGTCCCGGAAGGCAGGTCACCTGCAGGCTTCTGAGGTTCCATGGTCCCCGCAGCCAGGCATTCTTCCTGCGGTCGGCATTCCCCACGGCCCTTGTAGTTGGGACCTAAAATGCTGGTGAAACTCAGCGGGTGCAGCAGCATCTATGGAACTTTGTAGCAGGGATCCTTGTAGTGTCGGGAGCCGGGATTTCCCCTTTGAATGCTCCCTCGGTTTAGGGCTTCCCCCGAGCCGGCGTGGCTTAGTAAACGGGATGTCCCCGCGATTCTGTCGACTTCGGATATCCCCGCGGTCCCTGATAAAGGGCTTCCCCGCGATTCTGTGGTCGGCATCGGATATCCCCGCGATTCGCAGCAGCAGGGATTGCCCCCCCCCCCATCCCCTCGGCGGTCCCTGTAGAAGGGAGCCGTGTGGCGCTGGGGTTCCGACCTCGGACCATCAGCAGGAGTTCTGAAAGCTTCCTGCAGTAAAAAAGAGAACTGAAAAAGTAAAAAACTTACCTTCGAGCTGTTGGAAGCAGCGCTCCAACAGCCTGTCGTTTGCGCAATGCGAGGACGATATGACGCGCATGCGTGCTGGACGGGGTCTTCACGTAGTCACTCACGTGACTCTGAAGTAAAATAGTCTTTAAAAAATAGTTCATTATGGAGCAGGAGTTTCTAATTAAGCTTATGTACCAGCCTAACCAAAACAGACTAACAGGTTGTTTGTTGTGTAAGAAGGATGTACAAATGCTGGTTTAAACCGAAGATAGACACAAAAAGCTGGAGTAACTCAGCGGGACAGGCAGCATCTCTGGAGAGAAGGAATGGGTGATGTTTTAGGTAGAGACCCTTCTTCAGACTGGTTAGGGATAAGGGAAACAAGAGATGTAGACGGTGATGTGGAGAGATAAAGTATAATGAATGAAAGATATACAAAAAAGTTATGATGATAAAGGAAACAGGCCATTGTAAGCTGTTTGTAGGGTGAAAACGAGAAGCTGGTGCGACTTGTGTGGGGGAGGGATAGAGATCGAGTGGGAATGCCGGGGCTACCTGATGTGAGAGAAATCAAGATTTGTAAGCTGCCGAAGGAAAATATGAGATGCTGTTCCTGCAATTTGTATTTAGCTTCCTCACTCTGACAATGGAGAAGACTGAGGACAGAAAGGTCTGTGTGAGAATGGGGAGAAGAATTAAAGTTTCCAGCAACCGGGAGATCAGGTTGGCTGAGCGAAGGTGTTCCACGAAATGATCGCCCAGTCTGCATTTGCTTGTTATTCTTCGCTCTGAAACATCAGAGGATGAGAGGAGACCTGATAGAAGAATGTTAAATTTGAGAGACATAGTGTCAAAGTTCATTTCTTCAAAAGCAGATAGCAACAAAAACTGTTAAAGGTAGACCATGGCAATCTTTAATTGATTCATCAGGCGGGAGTGGCCATCTACAATCAGCACAAACGTTGCTCAGTGCTACTTGGGCTCCCACTCACAGAACAAAGGACAGTTAGCACAATTATACATTTTTCTGATCAGTAAAACACTCTTACCCAGTTTGAATATGGTACATTTTTCTGATCAGTAAAACACTCCTACCCAGTTTGAATATGGCATGAATGAAAGATGTTGTAGCCTTTCACAATATAGGAAAGCTGGGTCCAAATCAAGCTCATCAAATAACAAGTTATTACTTATCTCTGGAGCGTCAGCTATTTTGTTAGATCTTGGCTTCTTTATGGCCTTGAAGAAGCACATGTTATTGCTGCAGGCTGCCATCTTAATGTCTTTATTGAAAAGACAACCTGTCCTCCATATTGTGTTCCATAGAATTTACAAAGTCATTCAGACTTGGCACCGAACCATTCTTTTGTTCTACTAGTCCATGCTTTTGTAGAAGAGCGATTACATTTTAGATTTGACTATTAGATTTGACGATTAGCCAAATGCCGAGTCTGCGTTTGCTTGTTATTCTTTGCTTTGAAACATCAGAGGATGAGGGGAGGCCTGATAGAAGAATGTAAATTTGAGAGGCATAGATAGGGTAGGCGGTCAGAACCTTTCTCCCAGAGTGGAAATGTGGAAGACTAGAGGGCAGAGCTTTAAGGTGATAGGGGCAAAGTTTAAAGGAGATGTGCGGGGAAAGTTTTCATACAAATATGCCCTTCGAGCCAGCACCGCCATTCAATATGATCATAGAATCATAGAATCATAGAAAGTAGGTGCGAGAGTAGACCACCAGGTCCGTCGAACCCGCACCGCCATTCACTCATGGCTGAACACTAAACAGACACACTTACCCACAAACAGTAGACACAAGACACAGAACACAAGACACTACCCTCCCCTTTATACCGCTATCACCCCTCTCCACCCCAAGAACCGCGTGATCTCCTGGGGGAGGCAAAAAAACGGATAAAAACCCAGGTCCAATTCGGGAAAAAAATCCGGGAAATTCCTCTCCGACCCCAATCCAGGCGATCGACACTTGTCCAGGAGATCACTCAGGTCTACTATACTAACCATACCTAGGTCCATATCCCTGCCCTCTCCCCGTAGCCCCTTATCCCCTTGGCAGCTAAAAAACCATCTATTTTTGACTTAAATATATTTAACGTTTCTGCTTCCACTGCTCCCTGGGGCAGTGAATTCCACAAACTAACCACCCTCTGGGTGAAGAAGTTCTTCCTCATCTCAGTTTTAAAAGAGCCCCCCCTCACTCTGCAACTATGTCCCTTAGTTCTAGCCTCCCCGATCATTGGGAACATCCTCGGTGCATCCACCCGATCAAGGCCCCTCATGATCTTATACGTTTCAATGAGATCGCCTCTCATTCTTCTAAACTCCAAAGAGTAGAGTCCCAGCTTACTTAACCTTTCCTCATATGTCAATCCCCTCATTGCAGGAATTAATCTTGTAAACCTTCGCTGCACTGCCTCCAGTGCTAGTACATCCTTTCTTAAGTAAGGACCCCAGAACTGTACACAGTATTCCAAATGTGGTCTCACTAATACCGTGTACAGCTGCAGCAAGACCTCCGTGTTTTTATACTCAATCCCCCTAGCAATAAAGGCCAAAACTCCATTGGCCTTCCTGATTGCTTGCTGCACCTGCATACTGACTTTTAGTGATTCATGTACTAATACCCCTAGATCCCTTTGCGTTGCATTACAACGCAGCTCCTCCCCATTTAGAAAATAACTTGCCCTATCATTTTTTTCCCCAAAGTGAATGACTTCACATTTATTAGTATTAAATTTCATCTGCCAAGTTGTTGCCCACTCACCTAGCTTATCTATATCCTTCTGCAGACTCTTCCTATCCTCCTCATCCCCTACTTTCCCTCCCATTTTCGTATCGTCCGCAAATTTTGATATATTACACTTGGTTCCCTCCTCCAAATCATTTATATAAATTGTGAACAACTGGGGTCCCAGCACCGACCCTTGCGGAACCCCGCTAGTTACCGGTTGCCATCCCGAGTATGAATCATTTATCCCTACTCTCTGCTTCCTATTCGTTAGCCAATCCTCTACCCATGCTAATATATTACCCCCAATCCCATAATTTTTTATTTTTAGCAATAGTCTCTTATGTGGCACCTTGTCAAAAGCCTTTTGGAAGTCCAAGTATACCACATCCACCGGTTCCTCTTTATCCACCCGGGTTGTTACTTCCTCAAAGAATTCGAGCAGATTCGTTAAACACGATTTCCCCTTCACAAAACCATGCTGGTTCTGTCTGATGAAGTCATGATTATCCAAGTGGCCCGTTAGTGTTTCTTTAATAATTGTCTCCAACATTTTACCCACCACCGATGTTAGACTAACCGGTCTATAGTTACCCGCCTTCTGTTTACTTCCTTTTTTAAATATAGGTGTTACATTGGCCATTTTCCAATCCACTGGGACCGTTCCTGCCTCCAGGGAGTTTTGGAAAATTATCACCAATGCATCCACAATCCCCACTGCTATCTCCCTCAAGACCCTTGGATGTAATCCATCAGGCCCAGGGGATTTATCCTCCTTCAGTCTCATTAATTTCCCTAATACCACCTCCTTGGTGATCTTAATAGTATTTAGCTCCTCCATTCCTACCGCCTCCTGTTTATCCAGCGTTGGAACATTTTTTGTGTCTTCTATGGTGAAGACTGACACAAAATACTCGTTTAATGCCTTTGCCATTTCCATGTTCCCCACCAACAACTCTCCAGTCTCACCCTCCAATGGACCAACGTTCACCTTAGCCACCCTTTTTCTTCTTATATAGCTATAAAAACTCTTACTATTAGTTTTTATGTTGTTCGCTAAATTCCTTTCATAGCCTATTTTCCCCGTCTTAATTAATCTCTTAGTTACTTTTTGCTGACCTTTAAATGCTTCCCAATCCTCTACCCTCCCACTACCTCTGGCTACCTTATATGCCCTTGCCTTCAGCCGAATACTATCCTTTATAGTTTTACTGAGCCATGGCTGACTGTTCTTACCCTTACCCCTTTTTTTCTTCATAGGAATAAATTTTTCTTGAAGGTTATACAGTAGATCCTTAAACGTACACCACTGCTCATGTACCGTCTTATTCTTGAGTCTGCTATCCCAGTCAACTTTGATCAGCTCAGTCCTCATACCTTCATAATCCCCCTTATTTAGACTAAGCACCCTAGCCTGAGTTTCAACCTGCTCCCCTTCTATTTGAATACGGAATTCGACCATATTGTGGTCACTTGTTCCCAACGAGTCCCTAACTATGACATTTTTAATTAATCCTGCTTCATTACACAGGACCAGATCTAAGATTGCCTCCCCCCTTGTCGGTTCCGTGACATACTGTTCTAGGAACCCGTCTCTAATACATTCTATAAACTCTTCCTCTAGTCTACATGATCACAGCTGGTCATCTAAATTCAGTACCTTGTTCCTGCTTTTTCCCATATCCCTTGATTCCATTAGCCCTAAGAGATAAATCTAACTCTCTCTTGAAAACTTCCAGTGAATTGGCCTCCATTGCCTTCTGTGGCAGAGAATTCCACATTCGCAACTCTCTGGGTGAAAACGTTTTTCCTCATCTCCGTTCTAAATGACCTACACCTTATTCTTAAACTGTGACCTCTGGTTTAACATTGGGAACATTTTTCCTTCATCTAGCCTGTAAGTCCAATCCTTTAAGAATTTTATATGTTTTGTAAGATCCCCTCTCATCGTTCCAGTGAACAATGGTGTTTAAGAGGCTTTTGGATTTACTCATGGATATGGATCATTGGCACCCATTGCTTTACGTTAAGGGCCTGTCCCACTTACGTGACTTTTTTGGTGACTGTTGGCACCTGTCATGGGTCGATACAGGTCGCCGAAAATTTTCAACGTTGAAAATCCAGCGGCGACCAGAACAAAGTACAACTCTTTGGGCGATTACTCAGGACCATACAGGCTGCACCCCGCTACATGTCGCCAGGGTGTCACCTGTATGGTCATGAGTAGTCTCCTAGTCACCCAAAGAGTCATAACGTCTTTCTGGTCGCCACTGAATTTTCAACATGTTGAACAATTTCGATGACCTAAGACGGGTGCTGGCAGTCGCGAAAAAGTTGCGTAAGTGGGACAAGCCCTTTGGAATCGTCTTCAGCACAGACATTATGGGCCAAAGGGCCTGTTCCTGTGCTGCACTGGTCTGTGCAATTACTAGAGTATCTCCCAAGGTAACTAGCACAGATATTTGGCTTAAAACCAGAGATGGGAGGAGGCTGGAAATGTTCCAGTGAGCAGGTGGGACAATTTAGGGCAAAATTCATTCTTGATACCTGATGTCGCTCAATGTACTGCTGGTTTCTTATTTTAGTTCCTGATCTAACGAGAAGCAATATAGTGTGCTCTGGTCCCAGTCTCTCTCACTAGTGGAAACATCCTCTCCACATCCACTCTAACCAGTCCTTTCACTAGTTGGTAAGTTTCTAAGAGGATCCCCCCTCATTCCTCTAGGTAAGCAAAGTCCTTTACTGGCTGAGGTCCTTTACGGGTAGGAGAATGGGGACACTAAGTCCTATTTTCCCATCTAGTGTCTTAAACTGATGTCTGCTGCCTTTGCAAATGGTATGTGCTTATTTATATCATGAGGTAATGTGGTTCACAGACATTGACAGAAGTGCAGGAAGGAACTGCAGATGCTTGTTTACACCGAAGATGGACAAAATGCTGGAGTAACTCAGTGGGGCAGGCAGCATCTCTCGAGAGAAGGAATGGGTGATGTTTTGGATTGAGACCCTTCTTCTGACTGGGAGGGAGTATAGAGATATGGAGGGGAAAGGTGTGAAAAGGACAGATCAAAGCAGATCGTGATAAGGAAATGTAGATAGGTCCATTGTTAGCTGAGGGGAAGGTGACAACGAGGCATATAATCTGTAATATTTAATCAGGAGGACAGTGAAACTAGTCAGAGAACTAGGTTTGGGGAGGGACGGAGAGAGAAGGAAAGCAAGGGTTACTTGAAGTTAGAGAAGTCAATAGTGATACCGCTGGGGTGTAAGCTGCACATGCAAAATATGAGATGCTGTTCCTCCAATTTGCCCTGGGCCTCAGTCTGACAGTGGAGGAGGCCCAGGACTCAAAGGTCAGTGTGGGAATGGGAGGGGTAGTTAAAGCGTTTAACAACCAGGAGATTGTGTAGGCTTTGGCGGACTGAGCGTTGGTGTTCATCGAAACGATCGCCGCGCCTGCTCTTGACTCGCTGATATAAAGGAGTCCAAACCTGGAACAGCGGATACAGTAGATGAGGTTGGAGGAGGTGCAAGTGAACCTCTGCCTCACCTGAAAGGACTGTCGGGGTCCTTGGACAGAGTTGAGGGAGGAGGTGTAGGGGCAGGTATTGCATCTCCTGTGGTTGCATTGTGTGATGCAAATCTCCTGGCAAAGGCTACTGCTGAAACTTTAAACTTGAACGGTTGGGGAGAGGGACTCAAATAGAGAAAGCTAGTAGACAGTGTGTGAGGCAGGAGGCAGAGAAGGGAAGCACTCAGACCCAACATGTAGGGGGAAAAGAAGAAAACAATAATAAACAGAGAATAAGAGGTGGTGGGGTTCTTAAATGTGTGAGCAGAGAGACAGAGGAGTGTAAAATGGGGGTAAAAGCAATAGGTAGCAAGGTGAAAAGTAAAAGTGGCATGCAGACAAATCCCGGGCAAAAATCAAAAAGGGCCACTTTTCAACATAATTGTATAGGGGGTAAGAGCGTTGTAAAAACAAGCCTGATGGCTTTGTGTCTCAATGCAAGGAGCATTCGTAATAAGGTAGATGAGTTGAATGTGCAGATAGCTATTAATGGTTATGATACAATACAATACCTTTTATTTGTCATTTGAACCTCACAGAAATTTGGTTTCTGCAGCCATACAAGAAAAGAACCAAGACACACCAACACAATTTACACAAACATCCATCACAGTGAGTCTCCTCCTCACTGTGATGGAAGGCAAAGTCTTGTCTCTCCCCTGCTCTCCATTACTCTCCCGAAGTCGAGGTCAAAGCCCCAGGCGGGCGCTAGCAAGTCCGCGGCCACTCAAAGCCACGCCGGGTGATTTAAGGCCCTGCCCCGGGTCTTGGTGTTGGAGCCCCCGGCGGGCGCTAGCAGGTCCGCGGCAAATTAAAGCCGTGCCGGGCGTTGTAAGGCCCCACTCCAGGTCACTCTCAACCCCGCTATTTGGGCGGGAGAAGTCGCCGTTACCGGTGCCCCGCAAAGCAGTCTCCCAACGGGGACCTGCGAGCTCCCAGTGTCACCATCCACCGGAGTCGGGTTGCAGCAGCGCTCCACCGCAGCTCTCCACACTCCGAAGCTGGCCAGCTCCACGGAGGTAAGTCCACAGCTCCGCAGCTCCGCAGCTCCACAGCTCCACAGGCTCCGTGACTTGAGCCTCCAGGTCATTCCGGCGCTAGGCCCCAACGGCAACGGAGACCCGACAGGGAAAAGGTCGGGTCTCCATGCAGGGAAGAGATTTAAACGTTTTCCCCACCCACCCCCCAACCCCCACATATACACATTTAAAAACCCTCTACAAACTAAACCCTCAACAGGACAAAAAAAAAAAAATACTCAGACAGACTGCAGAGGCCGCTGCGACGTCGGTCGCGCCGCCCAAGACAAACATATAGTTGGGATCACGGAGACACGGCTCCAGGGTGACCAAGGCTGGGAGCTGAACATCCAGGGATATTCAATATTCAGGAGGGATAGACAGAAAGGAAAAGGAGGTGGGGTAGCTTTGCTGGTTAGAGAGGAGATTAACGTAATAGAAAGGAAGGACATTAGCTTGGAGGATGTGGAATCGATATGGGTAGAGCTGCGATACACTAAGGGGCAGACAACGCTAGTGGGAGTTATGTACAGGACACCTAACAGTAGTAGTGAAGTTGGGGATGGCATCAAACAGGAAATTAGAAATGCATGCAACAAAGGTAAAGCAGTTATAATAGGTGACTTCAATCTACATATAGATTAGGTGAATCAAATGGCAGAGGTGCTGAGGAAGAGGATTTCTTGGAATGTATGCGGGATAGTTTTCTAAACCAACATGTAGAGGAACCAACGAGAGAGCAGGCTATTCTAGACTGGATATTGAGTAATGAGGAAGGGTTAGTAGTCTTGTTGTGCGTGGCCCCTTGGGCAAAAGGGACCATAATATGGTTGAGTTCTTCATTAGGATGGAGAGTGATATAATTAATTCAGAAACAATGGTTCTGAACTTAAAGAAAGGTAACTTTGAGGGTATGAGACGTGAATTGGCCAAGATTGACTGGCAATTAATTCTTAAAGGGTTGACGGTGGATATGCAATGGAAGGCATTTAAAGACTGCATGAATGAACTACAAAAATTGTTCATCCCAGTTTGGCAAAAGAATAAATCACGGAAGGTAGTGCATCCGTGGATAAAGGGAAATCAGTGATAGTATCAAAGCAAAAGATTAAGCGTACAAATTAGCCAGAAAAAGCAGCCTACCAGAGGACTGAGAGAAATTCAGAGACCAGCAGAGAAGGACAAAGGGCTTAATTATGAAAGGGAAAATAGATTATGAAAGAAAACTGAATGGGAACATTAAAACTGACTGCAAAAGTTTTTATAGATATGTGAAGAGAAAGAGATTAGTTAATACGAATGTAGGTCCCTTGCAGTTAGAAACAGGTGAATTGATCACGGGGAACAAGGACATGGCAGACCAATTGAACAACTACTTTGGTTCCGTCTTCACTAAGGAAGACATAAATAATCTGCTGGAAATAGCAGGGGACCGCGGTGTCAAAGGAGATGGAGGAACTGAGTGAAATCCAGGTTAGCCGGGAAGTGGTATTAGTTAAATTGAATGGATTAAAGGGCAATAAATCCCCAGGGCAAGATAGGCTGCATCCCAGAGTACTTAAGGAAGTAGCTCCAGAAATAGTGGATGCATTAGTGATAATTTTTCAAAACTCTTTAGATTCTGGGGTAGTTCCTGAGGATTGTAACCCCAGTTTTTAAAAAGGGAGGGAGAGAGAAAACGGGGAATTACAGACCAGTTAGTCTAACATCGGTAGTGGGGAATCTGATAGAGTCAGTTATTAAAGGTGGGATAGCAACACATTTGAAAAGTAGTGAAATCATTGGACAAAGTCAGCATGGATTTACGAAAGGTAAATCATGTCTGACGAATCCTATAGAATTTTTCGAGGATGTAACTAGTAGAGTCGACAGGGGAGAACCAGTGGATGTGTTATATCTGGACTTTCAAAAGGCTTTGACAAGGTCCCACATAAGAGATTAGTATACAAACATAAAGCACACGGTATTGGGGGTTCAGCATTGATGTGGATAGAGAACTGGCTGGAGTAAACGGGTCCTTTTCAGAATGGCAGGCAGTGACTAGTGGGGTACCGCAAGGCTCAGTGCTGGGACCCCAGCTATTTACAATATATATTAATGATTTGGACGAGGGAATTGAATGCAACATCTCCAAATTTGCAGATGACACTAAGCTGGGGGGCAGTGTTAGCTATGAGGAGGATGCAAGGAGGCTGCAAGGTGACTTGGATAGGCTGGGTGAGTGGGCAAATGCATGACAGATGCAGTATAATGTGGATAAATGTGTGGTTATCCACTTTGGTGGCAAAAACAGGAAAGCAGACTATTATCTAAATGGTGGCCGATTAGGAAAAGGGGAGATACAACGAGACCTGGGTATCATGGTACACCAGTCACTGAAAGTAGGCATGCAGGTGCAGCAGGCAGTAAAGAAAGCGAATGGTATGTTAGCATTCATAGCAAAAGGATTTGAGTATAGGAGCAGGGAGGTTCTACTGAGAAAAGACTTTGCCTTCCATCACAGTGGGTTCACTGTGATGGATGTTTGTGTGAATTAAATTGTGTGTATGTCTGTAGGAAATTGTCTTTGTTTGTATGGCTGTGGAAACAGAATTTCGTTTGAGCCTCACTGAGGCTCAAATGACAATAAATGGTATTGTATTGTATTGTATTGTATTGTACTGCAGTTGTACAGTGTCTTGGTGAGACCGCACCTGGAGTATTGCGTACAGTTTTGGTCTCCAAATCTGAGGAAGGACATTATTGCCATAGAGGGAGTGCCGAGAAGGTTCACCAGACTGATTCCTGGGATGTAAGGACTTTCATATGAAGAAAGACTGGATAGGCTCGGCTTGTACACGCTAGAATTTAGTAGATTGAAGGGGGATCCTAGAGAAACTTCAGGATCAGAATCAGTGCTTTATTGTCATTGCATGTATCACATACAACAAGATTACTGAGTCTCTCCATTTAAAAGAACTTCAAACATTCACATACTCATACTTTTTACACTCCCTCCCTCCCCAAACCTACCCATGGATTCACATTTACATAAATTAACACTGTCTCCCACCCCCCCTCCTTCCCCATAACCCACTCCCGAGACAGAGTTCAGTTCCAAGATTGCTGATGGGTAAAAGCTGTTCTTGAGTCTGGCAGTGCGTGACTTTAGCGACCTGTACCTTTTTCCTGAGGGCAGCAGTGTGAAAAGGTGGTGACAAGGATGTGTAATGTCTTTCACGATATTACAGGTCCTGCTGCGGCATCTGGAGTGGTAAATGTCCTCCAGAGGGGGCAGGGGGAGTCCAATGATACCCTGGGCAGTTTTTATCACCCTCTGGAGAGCTGCTCTGTCAGCTGCTGAACAGTTCCCAAACCAGGCAGTTATGCAGTAAGTCAGTATGCTTTGTACCGAACAGCGGTAGAAAGACTCCAGCAGTTTAGCAGACAGATGGGCCTTCCTCAGTGTTCTGAGGAAGTAAAGTCTCTGTTGCGCCTTTTTTACAACTACAGCAGAGTTCACAGATCATTTAAGATCCTCACTGATGTTGATCCCCAGAAATTTAAAACTAGGCACCCTCTCCACCTCCTCGCCCCCTATCTCCAGTGGCCTGAGCTCTATGTCGCCTGAAATCAGTGATGATCTCCTTTGTCTTTTTAGTGTTCAGAGAGAGATTGTTGTGAGCACACCACTCAGAAAGTCTGTGCACCTCCTCTCTATAGGCGACCTCGTTCTCATTTGAGATGAGCCCCACCACGGTTGTATCGTCAGCAAATTTTATGATCCTATTTGCGGGGTGATGGGGCAAGCAGTCATGTGTGTATAGGGCGTAGAGGAGCGGTCTGAGCACACAGCCCTGCGGTGCTCCTGTGCTGAGGGTCAGGGATGTCGAGGTGTAGGGTCCAAGTCTCACCGTCTGTGGGCGTTCACTGAGAAAGTCCAATATCCACCGACACAGTTGACTGCAGAGGCCAAGGTCTAGCATTTTTGTGATCAGCTTGCTGGGTATGATTGTATTAAAATCTGAGCTGTAATCAACAATAAGCATCCTGACATATGACCCCTTCTCCTCTAGGTGTTGTAGTGCAGCATGGAGGACAGTGTTTATGGCATCCTCTGTAGATCTATTAGCCCTATATGCATACTGGTGTGGGTCGCGTGAGGGGGGGAGAGATCATTACAAAATTCTTAAGGGGTTGGACAGGCTAGATGCAGGAAGATAGTTCCCGATGTTGGGGAATCCAGGTCAAGGGGTCACAGCTTAAGGATAGAGGGGAAATCCTCTAAGACCGAGATGAGAAAAACTTTTTTCACACAGAGAGTGGTGAATCCCTGGAACTCTCTGCCACAGAAGGTAGTTGAGGCCAGTTCATTGGCTATATTGAAGAGGGAGTTAGATGTGGCCCTTGTGGCTAAAGGGATCAGGAGGTATGGAGAGAAGGCAGGTACGGGATACTGAGTTGGATGATCAGCCATGATCATATTGAATGGCGGTGCAGGCTCGAAGGGCCGAATGGCCTACTCCTGCACCTATTTTCTATGTTTCCATGTTTCTATGTGCTTGCGTAGATCCAAGAGTTTATGCTCAAGACAAGAGTCGTGTGCAGTGAGCCAAGGTTCAGTGAAAATCCCCAAGTAGTTACACTCAAAGTTTCTGTGTAAGTGACAGATGTTTTTAAGAAGACAAAACTACCAAGTGTAGCATTAGTGAATAATACAGGATTAATCCTAGTTCAGAATTGTAGTTTTCCACTTAAACCACGTTGAAGAATGGAGGCTTATTTTAAAAGCTGGCTGGGTGAGACATTTAGACTGTCTCCCATTTAGACATTTAGACAAGTAAAATACCTTCTGGGTTTTGGTCAGGTGCCAAGTAAAAACTGGGCTCTTTGCTCAAAATGAAGCAGTGATGTCTGCCTCAAATCTTTTGGAATGCATGAGGTAAACATTCAAACCACATTCAAATTGTGTCGGAAGGAACTGCAGATGCTGGTTTACCCCAGAGATAGACACAAAGTACTGGAGTAACTCAGCGGGACAGGCAGCATCTCTGGAGAGAAGGAATGGGTGAGTTTTTGGGTCCAGACACTTCGTGGGTTTGGTGATCCCAGGAGACTGCTCCATTTAGTTTGTGCAAATCGGACCATTCGGCCCCACTGACCTTTGCCTCCTATCCTCCTTGCCAAGGTGGCATGAGGAGTAAATGAATAATTATTTTTACCAATCTGTTACAAGAACAGCTGCGTGAAGTAATCAAACTCAGCAATTGAATCTACAATGTTGTACATGTTCTTCTTCCTAACTGGTCTAATCTGATGTGCAACTATTTGGGCGGCACGGTGGAGCAGTGGTGGAGTTGCTGCCTTACAGCGCCAGAGACCCCGGGGTCAATCCTGACTACGGGTGCTGCCTGTACGCATTTTGTACCTTCTCCCTGTGACAGTGTGTGCACTCTTTATGTGTTGTGTTCATTATTTTATTGTATGGCTGTATGGTATTGGGGGTAGAGTGCTGACATGGACAGAAAATTGTTTGGCAGACTGGAAACAAACTGTAGGGATTAACAGGTCCCTTTCAGAATGGCAGGCAGTGACTAGTGGGGTACCACAAGGCTCGGTGCAGGAACCGCAGTTATTTACAATATACATCAATGATTTGGATGAAAGGATTCAAAGTAACATTAGCAAATTTGCAGATGACACAAAGCTGGGTGGCAGTGTGAACTATGACGAGGATGCTATGAGAATGCAGGGTGACTTGGACAGGTTGTGGGAGTGGGCATGGCTGATGAAGTTTAAAGCGGATAAATATGTGGTTATCCACTTTGGTATAAAAAACAGGAAGGCATATTACTATCTAAATGAAATCATTGGGAAAATGGGAAGTACAACGGGATCTGGGGGTCCTTTTTCATCGGTCTATGAAAATAAACATGCAGTGAAGAAAGCGAATAGCATGTTGGCCTTTATAACAAGAGGAGTCAAGTATAGGAGCAAAGAGGCCCTTCTGTAGTTGCACAGGGCCCTAGTGAGACCACACCTGGAGTATTGTGTGCAGTTTTGGTCCACTATTCTTGCTATTGAGGGAGTGCAGCATAGGTTTACAAGGTTAATTCCCAGGATGGCGTGACTGTCATATGCTGAGAGAATGGAGCGGCTGGGCTTGTACACTCTGGAGTTTAGAAGGATGAGAGGCTATATTATTAAAACATATCAGATTGTTAAGGGTTTGGACACGCTAGAGGCAGGAAACATGTTCCCGAAGTTGGGGGTGTCCAGAACCAGGGGCCACAGTTTGAGAATAAGGGCTAAGCCATTTAGAACGGAAATGAGGAAACACTTTTTCTCACAGAGAGTTGTGAGTCTGTGGAATTCTCTGCCTCAGAGGGCGGTGGAGGCCGGTTTTCTGGATACTATCATGAGAGAGCTAGATAGGCCTCTTAAAGACAGCGGAGTCAGGAGATATAGGGAGAAGACAGGAACTGATTAAGGATGATCAGCCATGATCATATTGAATGGCGTTGTTGGCTCGATGGGCCGAATGGCCTTTTCCTGCACCTATTGTCTATTGTCTATTGACTCCGTGGGCCACACTGTATCTCGAAACGAAAAGACTTGAGATTTAATATTGTTTCCTTTTATTTCATGACAGATCTAAGCATGATTAAGACAACCCTTGAGCCCTGTGTTGATCAAATGAAGGGGTGTAATTGCCTTAGATTCTCCCCCACCTGCCCTTCACTTCTGGAGTAATAGAATCAAGCTCATAACTGTTGGAAACATCTTCCTTTAGTTTAGTTTCCACGTGGGGTTTAATTCAATGCAGATTTAACTTTCTCCTGTGAAGCATTATCTTGTCCATGACTCGGGTTTCATCAACATATTTCATTTCTTGAACTGTCAACTGTTTCATGTTGACAGCAAAGTTGTAGCTTGTGTGCATTGGCAATGTAGCTCTTTCATATAAGCAAGACACCAGCCAGACCATGAAGGAACAGGGTGCTGGAGTAACTCAGCGGGTCGAGCAGCATCTACGGAGAACATGGGTGGGTGACGTTTTGGTTCAGGACCCTTCTTAAGGACCAGACATCAACGAGTGCTGGACTCACCATGACGTAGAAACATAGAAAATAGTAGTTGGCCATTTGGCCCTTCGAGCCAGCACTGCCTTTCAATATGATCATGGCTGATCATCCAAAATCCATACCACATTCCTGCTATCTCCCCATATCCCTTGATTCTGTTAGCCCTAAGAGCCACACCCAACTCTCTCTTGAAAACATCCAGTGAATTGGCCTCCACTGCCTTCTGTGGCAGAGAATTCCACAGATATTCTGTGTGAAAAAGTTTGCCCTCATCTCAGTCCTAAATGGCCTAACCCTTATTCTTGAATCCCTGCCCTCTGCACCAGTCTTTCAGCCACGCATTTATCCTCCACCTCGCTCCATTCCTACTCTCACTGTCGCGTGGTACAGGCAGTAATCCTGAGATTGTTACCTTTTTGGTCCTTTTCCTTAACTCTCCTCCCAACACCCTAAATCCTCCCTTCAAGACCTCTTCACTTTTATTACCTATGTCATTTGTACCAATATGTACCACGACCTCAGGCTCCTCTCCCTCTGATTTCAGGATATCTTGGATGCGTTGAGACACGTCCGATACCTTGGCACCAGGGAGGCAGACCACCATCCTGGTCTCCCGACTGCGTCCATGTGAAAAAGTTTTCCCTCATCTCAGTCCTAAATGGCCTAACCCTTATTCTTAAACTGTGACCCCTGGTCTATGGCAGAAATATTTCAAATGTCATTAGAAACGGGAATAGTGCCGGAGGATTGGCGTACTGCGCATGTTGTTCCATTGTTTAAAAAGGGGTCTAAGAGTAAACCTAGCAATTATAGACCTATTAGTTTGACATCAGTGGTGGGCAAATTAATGGAAAGAATACTTAGAGATAATATATATAAGCATCTGGATAAACAGGGTCTGATTAGGAACAGTCAACATGGATTTGTGCCTGGAAGGTCATGTTTAACTAATCTTCTTGAATTTTTTGAAGATGTTACTCGGGAAATTGATGAGGGTAAAGCAGTGGATGTTGTGTATATGGACTTCAGTAAGGCCTTTGATAAGGTTCCTCATGGAAGGTTGGTTAAGAAGGTTCAATGGTTGGGTATTAATGGTGGAGTAGCAAGATGGATTCAACAGTGGCTGAATGGGAGATGCCAGAGAGTAATGGTGGATGGTTGTTTGTCAGGTTGGAGGCCAGTGACGAGTGGGGTGCCACAGGGATCTGTGTTGGGTCCACTGTTGTTTGTCATGTACATCAATGATCTGGACGATGGTGTGGTAAATTGGATTAGTAAGTATGCAGATGATACTAAGATAGGTGGGGTTGCGGGTAATGAAGAAGAGTTTCAAAGTCTACAGAGAGATTTATGCCAGTTGGAAGAGTGGGCTGAAAGATGGCAGATGGAGTTTAATGCTGATAAGTGTGAGGTGCTACATCTTGGCAGGACAAATCAAAATAGGACGTACATGGTAAATGGTAGGGAATTGAAGAATGTAGGTGAACAGAGGGATCTGGGAATAACTGTGCACAGTTCCATGAAAGTGGAATCTCATGTAGATAGGGTGGTAAAGAAAGCTTTTGGTGTGCTGGCCTTTATAAATCAGAGCATTGAGTATAGAAGTTGGGATGTAATGTTAAAATTGTACAAGGCATTGGTGAGGCCAATTCTGGAGTATGGTGTACAATTTTGGTCGCCTAATTATAGGAAGGATGTCAACAAAATAGAGAGAGTACAGAGGAGATTTACTAGAATGTTGCCTGGGTTTCAGCAACTAAGTTACAGAGAAAGGTTGAACAAGTTAGGGCTTTATTCTTTGGAGCGCAGAATGTTAAGGGGGGACTTGATAGAGGTTTTTAAAATGATGAGAGGGATAGACAGAGTTGACGTGGAAAAGCTTTTCCCACTGAGAGTAGGGAAGATTCAAACAAGGGGACATGACTTGAGAATTAAGGGACTGAAGTTTAGGGGTAACATGAGGGGGAACTTCTTTACTCAGAGAGTGGTAGCTGTGTGGAATGAGCTTCCAGTGAAGGTGGTGGAGGCAGGTTCGTTTTTATCATTTAAAAATAAATTGGATAGTTATATGGATGGGAAAGGAATGGAGGGTTATGGTCTGAGCGCAGGTATATGGGACTAGGGGAGATTATGTGTTCGGCACGGACTAGAGGGGTCGAGATGGCCTGTTTCCGTGCTGTAATTGTTATATGGTTATATGGTTATATGGTTATATGAATGTTATATGTTTCTCTAAGATGCCCTCCCATCCTTCTCATTTCCAGCGAATTCAAGCCCAGTCGACCCATTCTTTCATCATATGTAAGTCCCGCCATCCCGGGTATTAACCTGGTGAACTTTCGCTGCACTCCCTCAATAGCAAGAATGTCCTTCCTCAAAGTAGGAAGGGTACAGAAGTGTGAAAAAGCACACCTCCAGATTCAGGGACAGTTTCTTCCCAGCTGTTATCTGGCAACTGAATCATCCTACCACAACCAGGGAGCAGTTCAGAACTACTATCTACCTCATTGGTGACCCTCGGACTATCCTTGCTGGCTTTATCTAGCACTAAACGTTATTCCCTTACCATGTATCTATACATTGTAAATAGCTCAATTGTAATCATGCATTGTTTTTCTGCTGACTGTTTTTAGCACGCGACAAAAAGCATTTCTCTGTACACGTGACAATAAACTCAACTGAACTGAGTTCCTTGTATCTAACACTTGAGTCCAGTTGGTTATATTATAACCGCTGTGACCTGTGGTCATATGGTGAAGTCATTTATTCCCTTCTGGGCCGGCCTTCCATTCATAAGATCGCAAGTTTGTAAACCATTATAATCAGAGGTGACCTCATAATGTGCCTGGCCGGCGACCTCACAGTGAACTGCATCCGTAACCATGAGAGACGGGCTCCATTTCATCTGACAACTTGGCAAACTGGCTCCATTTCATCTGTCAACTTGAAGTGGGTACACTATACCCATTCTGCCAGGCATTGAAAGAGCTGGTAGATACTAGAGGTTGAAACTCGAACCTTCACGGTGTGGATCAATAACCCAAGCAAAGAGTTTCGAGAATGCCGGAGAAAAAGGAGACTTACAAGGGGAGATCTAAGGTAGATCTGAATCTGTTAATAGACCAAGATAAAAGATGGAGTGACTCAGCGGGTCTTATTCTTAAACTGTGACCCCTGGTTCTGGACGTAGGGACGTAGGGCTCTTCTGCCACTTCTGAGCTTTTCTTTATGGGAGAGAATCCTATCCATCCAGTGACAATCCTGTCTCCAGTCTCCAACATTCCCCCACCTCTTCCCCTTCCCCCCCCCCCCCCCCCCCCCCCCCCCCCCCCGCCCCTACCCAGCCTTCTACCCTCTCTGAACTTTTTATATCCACTGTTGGTGCAACAACTGTCTTGGCTTCTCTACTCCACTGGCCCACTCAAACCGGAAGGGTCCCGACCTGAAACGACAAATGTTAGGGAGCATCTCTGGAGAACATGGATAGGTGACGTTTCGCAGAGTGCTGGAGTAACTCAGCGGGTCAGGCAGCATCTCTGGAGAACATGGATAGATGACATTTCACAGAGTGCTGGAGTAGCTCAGCGGGTCAGGCAGCATCTCTGGCAAACATGGATAGATGACGTTTCACAGAGTGCTGGAGTAACTCAGCGGGTCAGGCAGCATCTCTGGCGAACATGGATAGGTAACGTTTCACAGGACAATGAAGCTAGTTAGAGGACTAGGGTGGGGAGTGATGGACAGAGAGGGAACACAAGGGTTACTTGAAGTTGGATAAATCAATATTCATATCGCTGAGTTGTAATCTGCCTGTCCCGCTGAGTTTCTCCAGCATTTTGTGCCTATCTTCAGTGTAAACCAGCATCTGCAGTTCCTGCACATTTTGTCTTGCCCACATTGACCAAGATGCTCCATCTACACTAGTTCCTCCTGCCTGCATTTGCTCCATATCTCTCCATACCTATCCTATCCATGTATCTGTGTTTTATTGTCATATGTCACAAAATGAACAATTAAATACTGACACGATACGATAGAACTTTATCTATCCAAGGAGGGAAATTGATCTGCCAACAGTCATAAAACACAAGATAATGGCGGTCATGGTGGCGTAGCGGTAGTGTTGCTGCCTTACAGCGAATGCACGCCGGAGATCCAGGTTCGATCCCGATTACGGGTGCTGTCTATACGGAGTTTGTACGTTCTCCCCGTGACTTGCGTGGGTTTTCTCCGAGATCTTCGGTTTTCTCCCACACTCCAAAGACGTACAGGTTTGTAGGTTAATTGGCTTCGGTAACATTGTAATTGTCCCTAGTGTGTGGAGTAGTGCTAGTGTACGGGATGATCGCTGATTAGTGTTAATATGCGCGGATCGTTGGTCGGCGCGGACCCGGTGGGCCGAAGGGCCTATTTCCGCGCTGTATCTCTAAACTAAACTAAAATAAACTAAACATGAAACATGAAATTAAAGTGATGAGTGGAAAGGATTGGGGATGTGCAAAGATTGGGGAGGGGGAGAGGAATAGTCAGTCTACCCCACGACAGAAGAGGGTGGATTTGTACAGTGTGATAGCCACGGGGAAGCAGGATCTCCTGTGGCGTTCTGTGCTGTATCTTGGTGGAACCAGTCTGTTGCTGAAGGTGTTCCTCAGTGTGTCATGGAGCGGGTTGCGTAGCAGCACAACAGTAGTGTAAACATATTGTACTGTAAAACCCTGACTAAACAGCAAAACAAGTTCAATGTATATTAGAGAAGCAGACAATTAGTCCAAATAGTCCTGTCCAAATATCTTCTGAATGCCATTGTACCAGCCTCCACTACCACCTCTGGCAGCTTGTTCCATATACCCACCTCCTGGGTGAAGGGAGTGAATTAATTATGGTAGACAAAAATGCTGGAGAAACGCAGCGGGTGAGGCAGCGTCTAGATGCATGCTGCCTCAGCCACTGAGTTTCTCCAGCATTTTTGTCAACCTTCAATTTTTCCAGCATTTGCAGTTCTTTCTTAAACAAGTTAATTATGGTAGTGATTTAGGAATGTTGGATTCAGCTGAGTCTTAAATTATGCATCTGTAGAATTATCTATTCAGTTTTGCACTAATCATGTCTTTTTTGTTGATGGGGTGAGAAAACATAAATTTTTGAGGCTGGGCAAATATCCATGGGTCAGGCAAACTAGTTTAAATTGGACAAATTGCATTTTCACTTCAAATGAAATAGATTGGCTTGTTTAACCGTTGCTTATTCTTCCACATGAACTCGTTTACAGCATCTGCAGACTCCTTTTAATTTAAAATTCTTTAAAATAGGGTTCGACTTAGTCAAAGCTCCACTTGTAAACCCAACTTTTTGCTTCTTTGAACCATGAATTGGAGACCCAAAAATCTCTGTCGAATTGGTTATCAAAATTACCATGTGCTCCCCGGAATGATGCCAGCTCTTGGGAACATTTTCATTATAATTCTTCACTTTTCCTTCAAATTCGATTTTTAAAAAAAAGGTTCAGCTTGTGAACTTTAAACAGCCCTTTTATTTTAAATATCCTTCGCAGACTCGGTGCGCTGAAGAACCCGCTTCCACTCTGCATCTCTAAAACTAAAACTAAACTCACGCGTACGGCTTGTTGTGGGAATTACAGAGACATGTCTGCAAGAGGGCTGGGGATGGGAACTGAATATTCAAGGGTATACCTCCTATTGAAAAGGCAGACAGGTGGGCAGAGGGTGTGCGGTAGCTCTGTTGGTGAGGAATGAAATTCAGTCCCTTGCAAGGGGTGACATTGAAACAGGACATGTGGAGCCAGTATGGATAGAACTAAGGCATTGTAAGGGTAAAAATACCCTAATGGGACTTATCTAAAGACCGTGAATATTGGGTGCAAGTAGCGTGAATATTGGGTGCAAGTTGATTCAGGAATTAAAATAGTAAGATTAAACGAGAACTTACCAGTTTGAAGTTTGATCTGTATTTTATGAGGAGTTACGATGAGGGATTACGTGAAGAGCCCGCTCAGCACGCATGCGCGGCATACTTCAAAGCAGCGGTGTGGAATCACAAATAGACACAGTTATTGAAGTAAACATAGTAAAGAAAAGGAGACATCAGTTTGACCCATATTATTGATATATACTCTGGACTCTGGTCCTGTACACGGGGGGGAAATGGAGGAGGACTGGCCACATTTTTGTGCCTTCCACCACAGTGATGAATGCTGTGGTGGATGTTTGTGTTACAGTTTTATTGTGTGTTCTTTATTATTGTACTGCTGCTGACAACCCAAATTTCCACCGACCCTGGTTGTGTGGCAATAAATTATATCTATCTATCTATTGAGGGTGGGAGCGGAGGGCACGTAATCCCTCATCGTAACGCCTCATAAAATACAGATCAAACTTCAAACTGGTAAGTTCTCGTTTAATCTTACTATTTTAATTCCTGAATCAACTTCCACCCAATATTCACGCTACTTGCACCCAATATTCACGGTCTTTAGATAAGTCCCATTAGGGTACTATTTTACTTCGGAGTCACGTGAGTGACTACGTGAAGACTTCAAAGCTCTGTGATTTCAAACCGTGTAACAGGTATTACTTCACGCACTGCCGAAGTCCTTGAGGGAGGAAGTGTGTTATCGTAATCAACCAATGAATCTGTTTGTAGAAAAAACACAATGGTATTTTTTAACAATAACAACAAAGAAATTAAATTGCTCCCCTGGGCTTAAATTAAATATTTGCAGCCTGTAAAATCTTTTCTGCAAATAAAACAGGTTTTGCCAACGGCTTATTATAAAATTTCTGAACGGTCTTTCCCCCCACCATCCTGCTGTAGTCAGGATGTGGTCTATAGGCACGTCCATTCTTTTAGCCGTCGACGTGGATGCTGCTCTGGTGGAATGAGATTTGTACATGTTAGTGTTTATCCCAGCAGCTTTTAGCACCTGCTTGAGCCATCTCGCAATGGTTTGGCTCGTCACCCGACCATAAGGTTTTTTATTACTGACCCACAAGGCTTTTCATCTCCCTCGAATATTTTTGGTTGTGTCTATGTAGGATAGTAGGTGGGTCATGGCACATAACCGTGGTTCTGGCGGGTAAGCCCGGAATTCCACGACTGGATTAGGTGTTCCTGGTCTGCTCTGTTTGATCAGTCCCTGGATAACGACCAAGACCTGGTCTGGAGCTGTGAGCATGCTGTCCAGTCGCTATAGGTGTAGTGACTGGACCCTCTGTGCAGATACAAGTGCCATCAACATGAGTGTTTTGAGCATAGATTGTTGCAGGTTGAGGGATCTGGCTGGTGGCCATCCCCTGAGGTATGTCAGAACCACACTGACATCCCATATATGGGTGTACCTTGGTCTAGGGGGTTAGAGTTGTAAATACTCACCACTCATCAGACGGGTTAAACCAACTGTGAGGACAGTTAAAGTCTGGTCAGAGGAAGCGGACTTCACACTTCAGCAGTGTTTTGGAAACACTGACTGGAAGGCGTTTGCAGCCCAGGCCACCCTTGACTCCCACACGGACATTGATTCCTACACATCCTCTGTTCTGGACTTTATAAACTCCACCATCAATAGTGTCACCTCCCTCAAACAGGTGACCATATTCCCGAATCAGAAGCCATGGATGAACAGCGAGGTCAGGCTACTGCTGAAAGCACGGGACACCGCTTTCAGGTCAGGCGATGCTCGAGCCTACAGTTCAGCCAGGGCTAACCTGAAGAGGGGCATCAAGAAGGCCAAGCACTGCCATAAGCTCAGGATTGAGGAGCACTTCAACAACAACTCCGACCCCCGACGCATGTGGCAAGGCATCCAGGCCATCACGGACTACAGACTCTCCAACACCACCCCCACATCCAGCGACGCCTCCTTCCTTGAGGAGCTTAACCACTTCTATGGCCACTTCGACAGGGACAATCTAGAGACAGCCATCAAGGCTGTGCTACCTGCCGATCACCAACCCCTCACACTCACCCCCTACGACGTATTCGTGGCACTGAGTAGGACTAATGCACGTAAAGCTGCTGGCCCTGACGGCATCCCCGGGCGCGTGCTCAGGGCCTGTGCTGCGCAGCTGACAGACGCCTGGACTGACATCTTCAACCTGTCACTTGCCCAAGCAGTTGTCCCCACGTGCCTTAAAACCAACTCCATCGTGCCAGTGCCAAAACACTCCACTGCAGCAAGCCTCAACGACTGCACTTACCCCCATCATCACCAAGTGCTTCGAGAGGCTGGTCCTGGCACACCTCAAAAGCTGCCTACCCCCCACACTGGATCCCTATCAGTTTTCCTACCACAAGAACAGGAGTACGGAGGATGCCATCTCAACGGCACTTCACTCCGCCCTCTCCCACCTCGACAACAGAGCCACTTATGTAAGAATGCTGTTCATCGATTACAGCTCAGCATTCAACACCATTATACCATCAAAACTGATCACCAAACTCGGTAACCTGGGCATCGACCCCTCCCTCTGCAACTGGATACTGGACTTTCTAACCAACAGACCCCAGTCTGTTAGGTTAGACAAGCACACCTCTTCAACCCTCACCCTGAACACCGGCGTTCCACAGGGCTGTGTGCTGAGCCCCCTCCTCTACTCCCTCTTCACCTATGACTGCACACCTGTACATGGTACTAACACCATCATCAAGTATGCAGATGATACAACGGTGATTGGCCTCATCAGCAACAACGATGAGTCGGCCTACAGGGAGGAGGTCCAGCACTTAGCAGCATGGTGCGCTGACAACAACCTGGCCCTTAACTCCAAGAAGACCAAGGAGCTCATTGTAGACTTCAGGAAGTCCAGGGGCGGCACGCACACCCCCATCCACATTAACGGGACGGAGGTGGAACGTGTTTCTAGCTTCAGGTTCCTGGGAGTCAACATCTCCGATGACCTCTCTTGGACCCACAATACCTCAACTCTGATCAAGAAGGCTCACCAGCGTCTCTTCTTCCTGAGGAGACTGAAGAAGGTCCATCTGTCTCCTCAGATCCTGGTGAACTTCTACCGCTGCACCATCGAGAGCATCATTACCAACTGCATCACAGTATGGTATGGCAACTGCTCTGTCTCCAACCGGAAGGCATTGCAGAGGGTGGTGAAAATTGTCCAACGCATCACCGGTTCCTCGCTCCCCTCCATTGAGTCTGTCCAAAGCAAGCGTTGTCTGCGGAGGACGCTCAGCATCGCCAAGGACTGCTCTCACCCCAACCATGGACTGTTTACCCTCCTACCATCCGGGAGGCGCTACAGGTCTCTCCGTTGCCGAACCAGCAGGTCCAGGAACAGCTTCTTCCCGGCGGCTGTCACTCTACTCAACAACGTACCTCGGTGACTGCCAATCACCCCCCCACCCCCCGGACACTTATTATCACTTATTATTATTTATTCAAATCATTTGCTATGTCGCTCTTCCAGGGAGATGCTAAATGCATTTCGTTGTCTCTGTACTATACACTGACAATGACAATTAAAATTGAATCTGAATCTGAATCGGAATCTGAAATACCCTTCATTAGTTTGACCACCAGCGGGTGGGACCCCATAGCCTGTTGTCCTGGAGCTGGTTTTAAATAAACAGGCAGGGCACTTCTAGCTGTGTTGATGGCTCTGTAGCTGAGTCCTTCATCGTGGTGAAGGTTCGCCAGGAATTCCAGTACGTTGGTAACTGTAGCGGTTGAGTAGGTGGTCCCTGTATCCAAGCAGTACTTCTCCCATTTTTCGATGCTGGACAAGTGCTGTTTTTTAGTGGATGTTCGGAGGGATGCTGACATGGTGTCGACGGTTTGTTATGATAATCCCAGTCCCAAAGTGGTTTGTGCAGAATCTGCAACCCAGGAGTTTGATTTTTTCATGCCACGGGTGGCTTGTCCCCGACACTGGGTGTTAATAACTCTGGGTCACGGGGGAATACCATCGGAGTTTTAACAACCATGTCATGGAGTATTGGGAACCATGGCTGCGTGGGCCAGTCGGGTACTATCAAAATACCTGAAGCAGAGTCCATTTGTATTGTGCGTAGTCCCCAACTGATGAGGCAGAAGGGAGGAAATGCATAGAAGAAGAATTTCCCCAATCCAGCGGGAACGCATCTACCGCTGCTGCCTCAGGGTCTGGTTCCCAAGCGACATACATAGGTACCTGGTGATTTAGCCTTCATGCAAATAAATCGATATCTGGCGTGCCATATTGCTTGATAACTTTGGCAATTGTTTGGGGGTTTAACATCCATTCGATGTTGTCATTAAATTTACGTGACCTGGTGTCTGCCACTGTATTTAGCTTACCTGGCAGGTAAGTTGCTGATAGCCAAATATGTATTTCGACACACCATTGCCAAATTGTGTTGACCAATTTGTCGCATGATACCGATTTTATGCCACCCATATGGTTAATGTAGGGCACTACCGTAGTATTATCTATTTGTAACCGTACATGCAAGTGATGCATATTTGTGCATATGCTTTTAAACCATAAAAGTCACCCAACATCTGTAGATAATTAATGCCCAGTGTAAGTGGTAACAATGACTCTGGGTTAGTCCATCTACTACTTGTGCTGGATATAGAGTTAGTTGCTCCCCAGCCTTGAGCACTGGCATCTGTTTGGATAACTAACGTAGGGTTAGTGATGATAATAGGGCTGAAACTATGCCAAACGTTTTTTGCCCACCACTGTAGTTCTGATATTGCTTCAGTGGGTAACTTTATGACATGATCATAATGACCCGCATGTCGTTTTGGTGCCTGTACCTTTGCTCTTTGTAAGTTTTGACAGTGCAAAGGTCCGAATCATTAAATTGTTGCATGATTGTGCCAATTCAACTGTTTTGTCTCTTGGCAATGTTACAGTCACGTAGACTGAATTAATTGTGAAGCCCAAGTAGTCCATGATTGTGGATGGCTTCAACTTAGATTTATCTGGATGTAAGACAATCCCAGGGGTTCGAATAACTGTTTGGTAGCTGATACAGCTCACATAGTCAATTCCATGGTCTTGCCTATTATTTAAGATATCATCAAGATATGCCATGACAATATGGTTTTGTCTTCTGAATATTGCCAGAGCTGGTTTTAGTATCCTGGTGAATAATCTTGGGCTGATGTGAACCCATTGGGTAACGCTTTAAACTGCCATAGCTGCCCCATCCAGGTAAATTTCAGGTATTTGCGATGATCCTTGTGAATGGTGCTAAATAGTAAACACCTTTAAGACCAATGCTTGCCATGAAGTATCCTTTGGAAATTAGTTGTTTGGCAGTAACAACCGTTTCCATTTTGAAATGTATATACTTAACAAACATATTTAGTGGAGTTAAGTCAATGATGATGCATCATCCACCATCTTTTTTGGGTTTAGTGACGAATATTTGATACAAATTCATGTTTTCCCATGATACCCTTTGTAATTAGTCTCACCAGTTCAGCTTGTCCCTCTCGTTTCTTTAACGGAGAGGGAAAATACCCTCTGGGGTGAATGTTGAACGTGGCAATTTTTCTAGTATGAATTGTATTTTGTATCCACTAATGCCATTGAGTATATACTGATAACTCGTGATAGACTCCCATGCTTTTTAAAACAGGTGTAATCTCCCCCCTGTTAGTATTAAGCCCCTATTTTCTATATGCTGGTAGGAACCAGACCCACCTACCTCCATGGTTATGGGTATTGTTCTGTTTCCTGCCGGTCCAACGAGTCTTGCACGTCGTCTGACGTGGCGGTGATGTTGGGGGGTGGCGCATTTTCCATGGGGTCCGCTCTGGGCCCTGGTCTAAAGAAGACTTCCGGGGATAGAATGCGGACCCCGAGCTTTACACCAGTCCCATATGGTAGACGTCGACTGATGGACGCGATGGGGTGCGGCTGCTTAGGAATTATTGTTTTTGGTTTTTGGTTTGCTCGTCCCGGGGCCTGCCCTCATGAGACCGAACATTTTTTAAAAGCCTCTTCCATCCTTCATATGCTTTGTGAGGTTTTTGCCAAAAAGCAGTGGGTCTGGCTCAGTGGCTGGGGTATGTACAACCCAACAAATTTAGGATTTTATGGCAGGTTTTATGATTTGTTTACGAAGGTTGTGGTCATCCCCGTATTTGTCCACGGAATGAGCAAACGATGTGATGGCTGACGTCAGGAGCCTGAGGATCCGCTGCAGTTTTCTAAGGCCTTATTGACCACCTCTCCTGTAGGGGCCTGTTGGAGAGGTGGTTAATGCTGGCCGCTGGTTTGGCCTTTAACGGCCTCCTGCACGTGGGGTTGCCACGTAGCGGTCCACCACACCTAGCAGCTCTTCCTGTTCCAGCACCCCTTGCATACTCCCGAGATATTCAGCCATCGTCCCCTCTTCTTGACCAGCCCAGTCCTGGTCACCAAAGCTACCCTCGGGTAAGGAGGAAGCAATGGGCAGTGCACAAGGTACTGTGGAGGGAGTGCCTGAACTCCCCCTGCGAGAGCGCCCCTCACGAAGCGCGTCTCGCTGGAGCTCCTGCTCCAGGAGCCGCTCCATGCGGCTCAGGCGGCTGTCTCTCCCCCGGGCGGGTGGAGAGACGTCCCCGTCCGACAAGTCTGAAGCCACCGGCCAGACGCCTCTTCCGTGGCTTTACTTCCAGCCCGCTGCTCAGGCGCTAGCGGGCTGGGCTCGGCACGGTGTCGGGGGATAGCGGAGCGCCGGGTAAGCGGTCCTACCGCCTTGTTGCTGCCCCCCCCTCAGATGGAACGCTCCTCCGTGGAGTCGAGCGGGGGACAGGTTTGTCCAAGAGCCTTTCTTCTCTGCCTGAAAGCAGAAGGCTCCCTGTGAAAGAAAACCCGACCTCAGAGCTTCCTGACGGTCCGTTCTTTCACCCTGTAGCAGGAATGCCTGACTCCCGATGCGGCCGCTGTTGCACTGCTGAACGTAATGCCGTGTATGCGTGCTGAGCGGGCTCTTCACGTAGTCACTCACGTGACTCCGAAGTAAAATTGGCATGTAGTATAGGTTGTTACTGTTGTTATGGGAGATTTCAACATGCAGGTAGACTGGGAAAATCAGGTTGGTACTGGACCCCAAGAAAGGGAGTTTGTGGAGTGCGTCTGTGATGGATTCTTAGAGCAGCTTGTATTGGAGCCAACCAGGGAGAAGGCAATTCTGGATTTAGTGTTATGTAATGAACCGTATTTGACAAAAGAACTTGAGGTTAAGGAGCCATTAGGAGGTAGTGACCATAATATGGTCAAGTATAATCTACAATTGGAGAGGGAGAAGGGTAAATCGGAGGTGTCAGTGTTACAGTTGAATAACAGGTGGGGGACCAGCATTCTGGCAGGAAGGTTTGCCACTGCTACACGGGTGGTATTAAACTGAATAAGGGGGGTGGGATGTCAAATGGGATAGTCGAGGATGGAGTTAAAGGGAAAGGGTTTCTTAAATGTGTGAGCGTAGAGACAGAGGGGTGTAAAATGAGGGTAGAAGCACTAAGTAGCAAGGTGAAAAGTAAAAGTGGCAGGCAGACAAATCCAGGGCAAAAATCAAAAAGGGCCACTTTTCAACATAATTGTATAAGGGGTAAGAGCGTTGTAAAAACAAGCCTGAAGGCTTTGTGTCTCAATGCAAGGAGCATTTGTAATAAGGTGGATGAGTTGAATGTGCAGATAGCTATTAATGACTATGATATAGTTGGGATCACGGAGACATGGCTCCAAGGTGACCAAGGCTTGGAGCTGAACATCCAGGGATATTCAATATTCAGGAGGGATAGACAGAAAGGAAAAGGAGGTGGGGTAGCGTTGCTGGTTAGAGAGGAGATTAACGCAATAGAAAGGAAGGACATTAGCTTGGAGGATGTGGAATCGATATGGGTAGAGCTGCGAAACACTAAGGGGCAGAAAACGCTAGTGGGAGTTGTGTACAGGCCACCTAACAGTAGTAGTGGAGTTGGGATGGCATCAAACAGGAAATTAGAAATGCGTGCAACAAAGGTAAAACAGTTATAATGGGTGTCTTCAATCTACATATAGATTGGGTGAATCAAATTGGCAAGGGTGCTGAGGAAGGGGATTTCTTGGAATGTGTGCGGGATAGTTTTCTAAACATGTAGAGGAACCAACGAGAGAGCAGGCTATTCTAGACTGGGTATTGAGTAATGAGGAAGGGTTAGTTAGCAGCCTTGTTGTGCGTGGCCCCTTGGGCAAGAGTGACCATAATATGGTTGAGTTCTTCATTAGGATGGAGAGTGACATTGTTAATTCAGAAACAGGCGTCCTGAACTTAAAGAAAGGTAACTTTGAAGGTATGAGACGTGAATTGGCCAAGATAGACTGGCAATTGATTCTTAAAGGGTTGACGGTGGATATGCAATGGAAGACATTTAAAGACTGCATGGATGAGCTACAACGATTGCTCATCCCAGTTTGGCAAAAGAATAAATCAGGGAAGGTAGTGCATCCATGGTTAACAAGGGATAGTATCAAAACAAAAGATGAATCATACAAATTAGCCAGAAAAAGCGGTCTACCAGAGAACTGGGAGAAATTCAGAGTCCAGCAGAGGAGGACAAAGGGCTTAATTAGGAAAAGGAAAATAGATTATGAAAGAAAACTGGCAGGGAACATAAAAACTGACTGCAAAAGTTTTTATAGATATGTGAAGAGAAAAAGATTAGTTAAAACAAATGTAGCTCCCTTGCAGTCAGAAACAGGTGAATTGATCGTGGTGAACAAGGACATGGCAGACCAATTGAATAACTACTTTGGTTCTGTCTTCACAAAGGAAGACATAAATAATCTGCCGGAAATAGCAGGGGACCGGCGGTCAAATGAGATGGAGGAACTGAGTGAAATCCAGGTTAGCCGGGAAGTGGTGTTAGGTAAATTGAATGGATTAAAGGTCGATAAATCCCCAGGGCCATATAGGCTGCATCCCAGAGTACTGAAGGAAGTAGCCAAGAAATAGTGCATGCATTAGTGATAATTTTTCAAAACTCTTTAGATTCTGGAGTAGTTCCTTAGGATTGGAGGGTAGCTAATGTAACCCCAGTTTTTAAAAAGGGAGTTAGAGATAAAACGGGGAATTACAGACCAGTTAGTCTAACATCGGTAGTGGGGAAACTGACAGAATCAGTTGTTAAAGATGGGATAGCAGCACATTTGGAAATTGGTGAAATCATTGGACAAAGTCAGCATGGATTTATGAAAGGTAAATCATGTCTGACGAATCTTATAGAATTTTTCTAGGATGTAAGTGGTAGAGTGGATAAGGGAGAACCAGTGGATGTGTTATATCTGGACTTTCAGAAGGCTTTCGACAAGGTCCCACATAAGAGATTAGTATACAAACTTAAAGCACACGGTATTGGGGGTTCAGTATTGATGTGGATAGAGAACTGGCTGGCAGACAGGAAACATAGAGTAGGAGTAAACGGGTCCTTTTCAGAATGGCAGGCAGTGACTAGTCGGGTACCGCAAGGCTCAGTGCTGGGACACCAGCTATTTACAATATATATTAATGATTTGGACGAGGGAATTGAATGCAACATCTCCAAGTTTGCAGATGACACGAAGCTGGGGGGCAGTGTTAGCTGTGAGGAGGATGCTAGGAGGCTGCAAGATGACTTGGATAGGCTGGGTGAGTGGGTAAATGCATGGCAGATGCAGTATAATGTGGATAAATGTGAGGTTATCCACTTTGGTGGCAAAAACAGGAAAGTAGACTATTATTTGAATGGTGGCCGATTAGGAAAAGGGGAGATGCAACGAGACCTGGGTGTCATGGTACACCAGTCATTAAAAGTAGGCATGCAGGTGCAGCAGGCAGTGAAGAAAGCGAATGGTATGTTAGCATTCATAGCAAAAGGATTTGAGTATATGAGCAGGGAGTACTACTGCAGTTGTACATGGCCTTGGTGAGACCACACCTGGAGTATTGCGTACAGTTTTGGTCTCCTAATCTGCGGACAGACATTCTTGCCATAGAGGGAGTGCAGAGAAGGTTCACCAGACTGATTCCTGGGAATCATATGACTGATTTCATATGAAGAAAGACTGGATAGACTCGGCTTGTACTCGGTGGAATTTAGAAGATTGAGGGGGGATCCTATAGAAACTTACAAAATTCTTAAGGGGTTGGACAGGCTAGATGCAGGAAGATTGTTCCCGATGTTGGGGAAGTCTAGAACAAGGGGTCACCGTTTAAGGATAAGGGGGAAGTCTTTTAGGACCGAGATGAGAAAAACATTTTTCACACAGAAAGTGGTGAATCTGTGGAATTCTCTGCCACAGAAGGTCGTTGTGGCCAGTTCATTGGCTATATTTAAGAGGGAGTTAGATGTGGCCCTTGTGGCTAAAGGGATCAGGGGGTATTGAGAGAAGGCAGGTAGAGGATACTGAGTTGGATGATCAGCCATGATCATATTCAATGGTGGTACAGGCTCGAAGGGCCGAATGGCCTACTCCTGCACCTATTTTCTATGTTTCTATGGATGAGTCAATTGACAATAGACAATAGGTGCAGGAGTAGGCCATTTGGCCCTTCGAGGTTGAACTTCCATTCAATGTGATCATGGCTGATCATCCACAATCAGTACCCCGTTCCTGCCTTCTCCACATATCCTCTATCTTTAAGAGCCCTATCTAGCTCTCTCATGAAAGTATCTAGAGCATCGGCCTCCACCACGCTCTGAGACAGAGAATTCCACAGAATTCATAACTCTCTGTGTGAAGAAGTGTTTCCTCATCTCCGTTCTACTTGGCCTACTCCTTATTCTCAAACTGTGGCCCCTGGTTCTGGACTCCCCCAACATTGGGAACATGTTTCCAGCCTCTAGCGTGTCCAAGCCCGATATAATTTTATATGTTTCAATAAGATCTCCTCTCATCCTTCTAAACTCCAGAGTATACAAGCCCACCCACTCCATTCTCTCAGCATATAACAGTCCTTCCATCCTGGGAATTAACCTTGTAAACCTACTCTGCACTCCCTCAATTGCAAGAATGTCCTTCCTCAAATTAGGGGACCAAAACTGTACACAATACTCCAGATGTGGTCTCACTAGGGCCCTGTACAACTGCAGAAGGACCTCTTTATTCCTATACTCAACTCCTCTTGTTATAAAGGCTAACATGCCATTCGCTTTCTTCACTGCCTGCATGCTTATTTTCATTGACTGATGAGCAAGGACCCCCAGATACAATACAATACAATTTATTGTCATTTGGACCCCTTGAGGTCCAAACGAAATGTCGTTTCTGCAGCCATACATTACAAAACAAAAAGACCTGAGACACAACACAGTTTACACAAACATCCATCACATCGTTGTGATGGAAGGCAAAAAAAACTTATCTCTCCACTGCACTCTCCACCCCCGATGTCAGAGTCAGAGTCAAAGTCAAAGCCCCCGGCTGGCGATGGCGATTGTCCCGCGGCCAATAAAGCCACGGCGGGTGATGCAAGGTCGCACACCGGGTCTTGGTGTTAGAGCCCCCGGCGTGCGCTCGCAAAGTCCCGCGGCCATTCCAAGCTGTGCGGGGCGATGGTGTAAGGCCCCGCTCCAGGTAATCATCAACCCCGCAACTCGGGCGGGAGAAGTCGCCATTGCAGAAGCCCCGAAAAGCGGTCACCCAGCAGGGACCCGCGGGCTCCCGGTGCCGCCATCCGCCAAACCCGCAGTTGCAGCCTCCGAATCTCCGGAGGTCGGGTGGCAGCAGTGTCCACCACAGCTCCACCCGCTCCGGACTCGGCCAGCCCCGTGACGGTGAGTAGTCGGCAGCTCCGCAGCTGGAACCCCAGGTCGTTCCTGTTGGAGGCCGCTCCACGTTGCAGCCCCAACGACAACGGAGACCCGACAAAGAAAAGGTCGGGTCTCCCGTGCAGGGGAAAGAATCTGTTGTACTTCCCATTTTCCCAACTTGACACCATTTAGATAATAATCAGCCTTCCTGTTTTTGCTACCAAAGTGGATAACGTCACATTTGTCCGCATTAAACTTCATCTGCTATGCATCTGCCCACTCCCCCAACCTGTCCAAGTCACCCTACATTCTCATAGCATTCTCCTCACTGTTCACACTGCCACCCAGCTTTGTGTCATCTGCAAATTTGCTAATGTTACTTTGAATCCCTTCATCTAAATCATTGATGTATATTGTAAATATCTGCGGGTTCCAGCACAGAGACTTGCCGTACCCCACTAATCACTGCCTTCCATTCTGAAAGGGACCTGTTAATCCCTCCTCTTTGCGTCTTGTCTGCCAACCAATTTTCTATCCATGTCAGCGCTCTACCCCCAATATTACCCCCATACCCCCTGATCCCTTTAGCCACAAAGGCCACATCTAACTCCCTCTTAAATATAGCCAATGAACTGGCCACAACTAACTTCTGTGGCAGAGAATTCCACAGATTCACCACTTTCTGTGTGAAAAATGTTTTTCTCATCTCGGTCCTAAAAGACTTCCCCCTTATCCTTAAACTGTGACCCCTTGTTCTAGACTTCCCCAACATCGGGAACAATCTTCCTGCATCTAGCCTGTCCAACCCCTTAAGAATTTTGTAAGTTTCTATTGGATCCCCCCTCAATCTTCTAAATTCCAGCGAGAACAAGCCGAGTCTATCCAGTCTTTCTTCATATGAAATCAGTCATATGATTCCCAGGAATCAGTCTGGTGAACCTTCTCTGAACCTTCTATGGCAAGAATGTCTGTCCACAGATTAGGAGACCAAAACTGTACGCAATACTCCAGGTGTGGTCTCACCAAGGCCATGTACAACTGCAGTAGTACTCCCTGCTCATATACTCAAATCCTTTTGCTATGAATGCTAACATACCATTCGCTTTCTTCACTGCCGGCTGCACCTGCATGCCTACTTTTAATGACTGGTGTACCATGACACCCAGGTCTTGTTGCATCTCCCCTTTTCCTAATCGGCCACCATTCAGATAATAGTCTACTTTCCTGTTCTTGCCACCAAAGTGGAGAACCTCAGAATTATCCACGTTATACTGCATTTGCCATGCATTTGCCGACTCACCCAACCTATCCAAGTCACCTTGCAGCCTCCTCACAGCTAACACTGCCCCCCCAGCTTCGTGTCATCCGCAAACTTGGAGATGTTGCATTCAATTCCCTCATCCAAATCATTAATATATATTGTAAATAGCTGGGGTCCCAGCACTGAGCCTTGCGGTAACCCACTAGTCACTGCCTGCCATTCTGAAAAGGACCCGTTTACTCCTAGTCTTTGCTTCCTGTGTGCCAGCCAGTTCTCTATCCACATCAATACTGAACCCCTAATACCGTATGCTTTAAGTTTGCATACTAATCTCTTATGTGGGACCTTGTCGAAAGCCTTCTGAAAGTCCAGATATAACACATCCACTGGTTCTCCCTTATCCACTCTACTAGTTACATCCTCAAAAAATTCTATAATGATTTACCTTTCATAAATCCTTGCTGACTTTGCCCAATGATTTCACCACTTTCCAAATGTGCTGCTATCCCATCTTTATAACTGACTCTAGCATTTTCCCCACTACCGATGTTAGACGAACTGGTCTGTAAGTCCCCGTTTTCTCTCTCCCTCCCTTTTTAAAAAGTGGGGTTACATTAGCTACCCTCCAATCCTCAGGAACTACCCCAGAATCTAAAGAGTTTTGAAAATTATGACTAATGCTATTTCTGGGGCTACTTCCTTATGCACTCTGGGATGCAGCCTATCTGGCCGTGGGGATTTACCGACCTTTAATCCATTCAATTTACCTCACACCTCTTCCTGACTAACCTGGATTTCACTCAGTTCCTCCATCTCATTTGACCCCCGGTCCCCAGCTATTTCCGGCAGATTAGGGGACTTGAAAGAGGTCTTTAAAATGATGAGAGGGATAGACAGAGTTGATGTGGACAAGCTTTTCCCTTTGAGAATAGGGAAGATTCAAACAAGAGGACATGACTTCAGAATTAAGGGACAGAAGTTTAGGGGTAACATGAGGGGGAACTTCTTTACTCAGAGAGTGGTAACGGTGTGGAATGAGCTTCCAGTGGAAGTGGTGGAGGCAGGTTCGTTGGTATCATTTAAAAATAAATTGGATAGGCATATGGATGAGAAGGGAATGGAGGGTTATGGTATGAGTGCAGGCAGGTGGGACTAAGGGAAAATAATTGTTCGGCACGGACTTGTAGGGCCGAGATGGCCTGTTTCCGTGCTGTAATTGTTATATGGTTATATGGTTATTATTTATGTTTTCCTTAGTGAATACAGAATTTGTATGTTTCATCTTTAGTTTTGATACTATCCCTGATTTCCCTTGTTATCCACAGTTATTCCCTTGTTATCCACAGATGTACTACCTTCCTTGATTTTTGTTCCCTGTTGTAATTCATCCATGCAGTCTTTAAATGCCTTCCATTGCATATCTACCGTCAACCCTTTAAGAATCAATTGCCAGTCTATCTTGGCCAATTCACGTCTCATACCCTCAAAGTTACCTTTCTTTAAGTTCAGATCCCTTGTTTCTGAATTAACAATGTCACTCTCCATCCTAATGAAGAACTCAACCATATTATGGTCACTCTTGACCAAGGTCCCACACACAACAAGACGGCTAACTAACCCTTCCTCATTACTCAATACCCAGTCAAGAATAGCCTGCTCTCTCATTGGTTCCTCTACATGTTGGTTTAGAAAACTATCCGCATACATTCAAAGAAATCCTCTTCCTCAGCACCCCTGCCAATTGGATTCACCCAATCTATATGTAGATTGAAGTCACCCATTATAACTGTTTTACCTTTGTTGCACGCATTTCTAATTTCCTGTTTGATGCCATCCCCAACTCCACTACTACTGTTAGGTGGCCTGTACACAAGTCCCACTAGCGTTTTCTGCCCCTTAGTGTTTCGCAGCTCTACCCATATCGATTCCACATCCTCCAAGCTAATGTCCTTCCTTTCCATTGCGTCAATCTCCTCTCTAACCAGCAACGCTACCCCACCTCCTTTTCCTTTCTGTCTATCCCTCCTGAATAGTGAATATCCCTGGATGTTCAGCTCCCAGCCTTGGTCACCCTGGAGCCATGCCTCCGTGATCCCAACAAATTCATCTCAATCAATCAATCAATCAATCAATCAAAACGTTATTGTCATTCAGAAATACATCAATAAATGCGAGTCTGATCGAAATTTCATTGCTCCCCGTGCAACACAAAAATATACAGAAGGATAAAATGGATAAAAAGATAAAATGGATAAAAAGATAAAAAAAGATAATAGTGGTGGCACATTACATGGCATTCAAGAGTCTGATGGCTCGTAGGAAGAAGCTGTTGCAAAACCTTGACGTTCTGCTCCTTAAGCTACAATATCTTTTGCCCGAGGGAAGCAGAGTGAACAGTCCATGATGGAGATGTGTGGGGTCCTTTATAATACTGCTGGTCTTAGACAAGCAACGTTTGCTCGCAATGTCCCCGATTGAGGGGAGAGAAGTCCCGATGATTTTTTCAGCCATCCTCACCACTCTCTGCGCGGACTTCCAGTCGGAGGCTTTACAGTCCCCAAACCAGACAGAGATGCAGCTGGTCAGAATACTCTCAATGGTGCCCCTTTAGAAAGTGGTGAGGATGGGATGGGGGAGGTGAGCTCCTCTCATTCGGCACAGAAAGTGCAAACGATGCTGCGCTCTCGTAACTAATAATGTGATGTTATTTGGCCAGGTCAGACTGTTAGTGATCTGCACCCCCAGGAACTTAGTGCTACTGACCAGCTCCACATCGATGTCATTAATGTGTAGTGGTGTGTGACTGTGCCGGTTTCTCCTGAAGTCAATGATGACCTCCTTTGTTTTGTCAACATTCTGGATCAGATTGTTCATGTTGCACCAGTCCACCAGTTGTTTCATCTCCTCCCTGTAAGCCAGCTCATTGTCGTCCCGGATAAGGCCCACCACTGTTGTGTCATCTGCGTACTTCATGATGTGCTTTGTACTAAACCTGGCACAACAGTCGTGGGTCATCAGGGTAAACAGCAGTGGATTCAGGACACAGCCGTGAGGGGAACCGGTGCTCAGAGAGATGATGTTAGAGGTGTTGTTTCCAACCCGCACTGACTAGGGTCTGTCAGTGAGGAAGTCCAGTAGCCAATTACACAGGGAGGTGCTGAGGCCCAATGGACCCAGTTTGCTTATCAGGTGCTGAGGGATGATTGTGTTGAACGCTGAACTAAAGTCCACGAACAGCATTCTTGAATTGAATTGAATTGAATTCCTTTATTTTCACTCAGACATTACGGTCTGAACGAAATTTCGTGCCTGCAGTCATACATATAATAATAAATAACAAAAACACACAACAAATTAACATCCACCACAGTGTGTTCACCAGGCACCTCCTCACTGTGATGGAGGCAAAAGTCTTGAAGTCTCTGTCTCTTCCCTCCTTGTTCTCCCTCTGCGCTGAGGCGATCCAGGCTTCCGCTGTTGTGACCCCGCCGGGTGATGGTGAGTAAGTCCCGCGGCTCAACCGTGTTCTGCGAACAGGCCGGTTCAAGCTCCATGGCCCGGGGTGGTCGAAGCTGCCGAAGATGCCGCCCTTCAGTCCAACGGACGCAGCTGTAGTTGCGGGAACTCCGGAAAAACAGGTCACCAACCTGTGACCTGCGAGCTCCCGACGATGCCGTCCACTGGGCCCGCAGCTGAGCCCCGAATTCAGGTTGCCGCCCCAGGAACGCCGCTGTAGCCCCGAATCCCCGAAGTCGGGCCACCGGAACGCCGCCACAGCCCGAAGTCGGCCAGCCTCGCGTTGGTAAATCCTGGCTCTGCCTCCAGAGCCTCGAGGTCGGTCACAGTTGGAGGCCACCAGCTCCGCCATTAGGCCTCAGCACAGACGGAGGCAGAGAAGGGGGATACAACAAGAAAAAGTCGCATTCCCCCGAAGGCAGACAAAAAACATGTTTCACCCCACCCTACCCCCCCCCCCCCCCACCCCCCCACATATACACAACCTAATAATCTAAAATTTAACTAAAACAGGACAAAAGAAAACAACAAAAAAAGAAAAAACAGACGGACTGCAGGCGAGCCGCAGCTGTCAAGCAGCGCCGCCACTTCCGGGATATTCGCACATACTTGTTCTTCTCCTCGAGATGTTCCAGGCTCAGATGGAGTACAGAGGATATAGCGTCCTCTCTGGAGGTAATATGGACCCTGACCAGCCTCTCGAAGCACTTCATCATTATGGGAGTGAGTGCTACAGGGCGATAATCATTGAGACAAGTTATTGCGGATTTTTTTGTCACTGGTATGATGGTGGCAGTCTTGAAACATGGTGGGCCGACAGTCTGGTTCAGCGAGGTGTTGATAATGTCAGTAAGGACATGTGCCAGCTGACCAGCACATTCTCTGAGAACTCATCCACCTTATTACGAATGCTCCCCGGATTGTGACTGGGTACTCTTCCCGGGAGCTCTTTGTAATCCAAACGGTTTGCAAATGGGAAATGCCGAGGTAAGGACCGATTTCCCACTTGGTAGAAGATGCCTCCAGTCCCATAGCAACGGCCAAATCCATCTGCTGGACTCCCAAACACTCTATTGGATGGATGGGCCGTACATAAAGAGGGTGACCGTGCAGTGGGGACGATCTGCATCTAAATGTAGAGCAGAAAAATGTATAGGAAAAAACAGCAGATGCTGATTTACACCAATGATAGACTCAAAATGCTGGAGTAACTTAGCGGGACAGGCGGCATCTCTGGATAGGAGGAATGGGTGATATTTCAGTGTAAACCAGCATCTGCTGTTCTTACATCACCCTCTCTATCTCTTGTTTGCCTCACCCCTGACTCTCAGTCTGAAGAAGGGCCTTGACCCATAACATCGCCTACTCCAGCATTTTGTGACTAGCTTAAATGTAGAGCAAGATGGGGGCAAATGGCCTGGAAGAGAGACCAGAATAAGATGCAATGTCAAATTCCCATCTACAGAGGATCAGTTCTTCTCATTATGGTGGTGTTTAGTTTGTGCCCAGTCTGTATTGGAGAACTTTATGTGTAGGCTTATTATTGTCACGTGTACTGAGATAAAGTGAGAAGCTTTGTTTTCAAAGGTTTCAAAGGTCTTTTATTGTCACCTGTACCAATTAAGGTACAGTGATATTCGAATTACCAATCCGCCGTACAAAAAAAGTAACAAGACACACAACTACATAAAAGTTAACATAAACATCCACCACAGCGGATTCCTCACTGTGTAGGAAGGCAATAAAGTCTAACCTTCTTCCCTCATTTTTCTCCTGCAGTCGGGGCAGTTGAACCATCTGTCGGGGCAATCGGAGCTCCCGCAGCTGGCGGTCGAAGCCCCTGCGTCGGGCGATCCAAGCCCCCACATCGGGGCGCTCCAAGCGCCGCCCGCAGCCTGTGTTCGAAGTATGGTGAAGCGTCTCGGGCTATGAGTAGAATAAAATAACATTGCATCTGGTTAACCCAGAGACCATGGTCCCTCATTGATGTGTGGGAAGGAGCAGAACTGCAGATGCTGGTTTGAACCGAAGATAAAGAGCCGAAGATCAGGGGTGAGGGAAACGAGAGATATGGAAGACATTTGAAAGCAGACGATGATGTCTGCCTACTATGTTCTGTTGTGCTAAAGCAAAGCAAGAATTTCAATGTCCGATCAGGGACACATGACAATAAACTCTCTTGAATATTGAATCTCTTGAATCTTGAATCAAGGAACAGTAGATTGGTTCATTCGAAGGTAGACACAAAATGCTGGAGTAACTCAGCGGGACAGACAGCATCTCTAGAGAGAAGGAATGGGTGACATTTCGGGTCGGGACCCTTCTGCAGACTAGAATGGTTCATTGTTGGCAGGGGAGAAGATGACAACAAGGCTTACAATCAGTAAAATTAATCAGGACAGTGTAATCAAACCTGAAACATCACCTGCCCTTTTACTCCAGAGATGCTGTCAGTCCCACTGAGTTCCTCCAGCCTTTTGTGTCTATCTTCGGTTTTTCATTGATCTTTGAGTATTCCCTCCATGGTGAGTAGAGCCTTTTGTTATACAGGCCATGTTTTCTCAGGACTGTATGATGGTGGAGTGGTCAGTACCCGTGAAGGACCGGGCAGTGTCCACCACCTTTTATAATCTCCTTCTTACCTGGGTTTTTGAGTTGGCGAACCTGGCCCTGATGATACCAGTCAAAGATGCTGCCATGTACAGGTCCACCACCGATTTTCCGGCACCCTTGGTTACAGAGCCTTTCTGGATTATCCTTTTTGCCGTACAAAAAGAGCACTCTCGTAATTTTGTCTGGACCACCAGTTGCCGCAGAATCGGTGGTGGACCTGCACATTGTGTTTGTTTGCGTATGTGCACTGCTTTATGTTAGTGTTTGAGGTACTTTTCCTGGGGTTGGGATGAATAGCCACTCATGGATTCAGTCGACACTGGATAACTATCTCTCCTGCCTAGTCACACAACATGCAAGCAGGTCATTTGGCCCAACTTACTCAAATCGACCAACATGTCCCATCTACACTAGTAAATGGAGGAAATGGAGGAGGACTGGCCAAATTTTGTGCCTTCCACCACAGTGATGAATGCTGTGGTGGATGTTTGTGTTACAGTTTTATTGTGGTTGTGTGTTCTTTATTATTGTATCGCTGCAGACAACCCAAATTTCCACCAGCCTGGCTGTGTGGCAATAAATTATATCTAATCTAATCTAATCTAATCCCACCTGCCTGTGTTTGGTCCATAACCTTCCTAAACCATTCCTATCCATGTACCCGTCCGTTATGCTTCACATATGATCCCTGTTAGAGGAAAGATGTGGTCAATCTGGAGGAGAGGGTGCAGAGAATATTTACTAGATGTTGCCAGGACTCGAGGGCCTGAGCTATAGGGAGAGGTTGGGCAGGCTAGGACTTTATTCCATGGAGTGCAGGAGGCTGATCTTATAGAAGTGTATACAGGGCCGGATTTAGATGAAGAGAGGCCCTAAGCTGTTCCACTTGTGAGGCCCCTCCCAATGTCCCACACACCAGATTGAAACCGATTTGCAGCCGAGCGTGGCCAATGAGATAAGGGGCTGGAAAGCTGCGCGTATTTATTTATTTATTTATTTATTGCCAGTGCTAGTGTCGAGTTATTGGCTTAAAACACGATTATTCTGAAATGGAGGGCAAGGAAAATTACTGAAGGGTTGTTTAGAGACTACAGTGCGTTGTGACAGCATATGTAAGAAAGGCCTATGACAGTGTCAAAAATATTATACACCTTGCAGGGCTCTCACTTAATTTTGTTTCTCTGTTGTCAGCCAGGCAACCTTGGCAGCTTTTTAAGTTGCCAAATGACAGTTTAGGTGGTCATTTAAGACGGCTTGCATGACGCGTGCGATAATGTGCTCGGACGAAGTGCGTAGTTACCAGTCGGAATTATGCTCAATGAAGCATTCACATATTATTTCTGCTACAAATAATGTCACAAACTAAACACATTCACCAATCAAGACATGATATATAACACAATGACATGTAGCAAAATTATAATACAGTATCTCAACTCTTTTTACACATTGCAATGAATGCAATTTCTATTAT